>NC_045602.1:79398214-79698214 GCF_009762305.2 Zalophus californianus
CAGAGTGTTCAAATGCATGTGAGTCTGAAGCGACTTGAGGAAGGGCAAACAGGCACAGCAACTTGAAGCTCTTGTGGATATCTTTTTGTCACAGCAAGTGACCAGTATTCACAAGGACATCCAGATGTCATGTAGGAGAAGGGTAAGGAGTTTAGTATTCTCTGTTTATTGAGGCAGGGAAATGTACAATACATTTTTGAAAGATTTTGGGTTAAGGGACAAACTCTAATGATGTCTGGCAAAATCATTTATGTGAAACATTTAATTATCTCCCAATGCCAGAAAAATGCAGTGTGTGTATGTGTGTGTGTGTGTGTATGTGTGTGTGTGTGTGTGTCCGTGTGTGCACATAAGCTCGACTCTTCAGGGGCACAATCATATTTTGGTCTTGGAGGGAAAAAATACCATATCATTAGTCTTTTTTAAAAGCATGGAAATTATGATTTTGTGATTAGGCCAGGCTATAATTATAGGCCAAAGCAGGATAACTTAATATAATTAGTGTTAGAGCAATCACTTAAACTACTATATACAAACCACTGTCTGGAGTCTTAATTATACCACTGTATAAAAATCATTCATTCTGTCAGCTGCTCTCATTGCAAATGATGGAAAGGTGTACACACAGAGGGACCAAATGTAAGAATAAAGGATCTAACCTGTATATTCTCAATACAATATTATCCATGGTCACAGATTAGAAAAGCAGTAGCTAATAAAGCAAAATGATTCAACTTAAAGTTCTTACTGCCTTAGAGAATGTGTCTAGTACATCCTTGAGAATAAATTTTTTTTAAATTGAGTTTTCAGTAGAAGTATTTCCTGGAAATAACTCTGGAAATTTCTTTCCAAATTAAGAAAGCTTGCTGAATGCAATACTCTGTGAATCCCTTTTCTAATATGAAGGACGCACAACCTACACACCTGATATGACTTAATCCACAATGTACGTATCTGAACCTCTCATTGGGAAATACATGAAGACATGATTAGCTGATAGTCACATAGATGAGGAACCAAAATTAGGAGTGAAGTCATTCTCAGCTCTGCCAAGATTGCTGTGTTACAGATATCTGACTGTCCTAGCGTGCACACCTAGAAACAAAGTCATCAGTCTCTACAAAACCTGAAGCCTGAGCAGCTTTCCTTGCTCAGTTAACCTTTCTTCACTTGGCTGCTACTCTAGTTTCAATGCGAGTTCTATTTCACATCCAGGCCCTTCTTTGGTGCCTCACCTTCTTCTTCAAGGTGAACAAACTCCTCTGTGACCTCACAGCCACATTCTGCTTAGATGATCTTCCTGGAAATGTTCCTTTGACTTTTATTTCACCGCTGCACACTTTGTACATTATGTGCGTTTGCATGGCTAGACAGCTGAGTTGCCTGTATAGCACTCCATGACACCTTTGTATAAATTCACGATTCCAAGATCAACCGCATACTGTCTCCTATTGCATGTAAAAATAACTTCTGGAAAAACCTCTCTGGATTGTCTTTATACCTACCACATTTGTCCATACTTGACAAAATACCACACAGATAATAAGAAAAAGGAAACTGAAGTAGAGGAAAATCTATCTTTTGTGTTTTCAAACTTGCTTTAAAATACAAACATTTCCTGCAATGCAGAAGTTGAAAGTGATGAATGCTATGTGGATATTTTTCCACTTTAACTGACTGATCAGAAGAGTATTTATAAACCCCTGACTGATGTCTTGAGCTTGTAAATCAACACCAGGGGAGAACACTTTAAGCACATTTATCATCTAAGACAAACAGCCTATTCAGAGCATGATTATTTTTTATTCATCATTTAAGTTTCACCTCTACGTTTGCTTCTTCTCAATGTTAATAATATCTGTATAAGACTTCTCAATATTTAATGTTACAGCTTGCCTGTTGCATGCTGACAAGGTTAGGTCACATGCTTGATCTCTAGAAGACCAGTGAGCTTTGCCAAAAAGAAAAAAAAAAAGAAAAGAAAAGAAAAAGAAAACAAAAAATGGTCGATTTTGTATTGAAGTCTGATGTTAGTCAGCTTCCTTGTCAGTTCCCATTGTTGGTTTCAATGACACAAAAATTGTAGCATCACAGTTTTAAAAGGGAAATTAAGCCCAAGATACTTTAGTGGACTGGCCCCATGACATGGAAGCTCATAATTACCAGAGGGCACTCAGCCTCTTAGAACACAACTTTGAATGTGTATGACTCAGTCAACTCCCAGGACAGCCCACTGGGTCAGTGGCGCTCTGTCACGTTCAAAGACAGAAACATAAAACGAAATCTTACCTGCTCATTCTCCTCTTCGTCACTACTTAGCTTAAGGTCATCTTCTAGCATTCTGAAAAAAGGAACAAAGAGGTACAGCTACTTAGCAAATTCAAAATAATTCACCAAACTATCTCTGTTAGAGCAATGTTTCAATAAGTATATTTTATTTCCTGATTAATTGCAAAAACAAAACAAAACAAAACCCAAAAGAAACCCTTTCCTTTTAAGTCTTTTCTTCTGATGTACTTAGGAAATAACTGCACCATAATGAAAATTAACCCTCACAACAGTCCTTTATAGAGATCAGATGGGTTGCTTCAAGAATATGAGGTTGTAAACCAACAGAATCAGGTGCTTTTGCTTGCAGTTTGAATTCTAGTTACTTGTTCAGTGTTCGGCATGTGACAGCGCTGTGCTATGTCTCCATGATTATTCATGGTAAACAATCAGAGAGCAGGTAGAACTCTGCCGACAGCAATAACGCAATAAACTGGAGCTGTGAGCGGTAGCTGCTTAGGTCTCCACCAGTCAAACATCTGGAGAAGACATCTGCCCGAAGACTCTGCTGGATGAGGAAGACCAAATGGGAGAGAACTTTCCGAAAAGACTCTGTGGAGGCAATTCCCAAGTGCCTGTTGGCTCTGTTAGGTTTGCCATGGTGGAGGCAGTGGGGAAGGATACTTTTGGGTCCGTAAGAGTCCAAAGTAAAAACATACAAACAGAAATTCAAGTCCTCTTATTTCTGATGATGATAAAATTGTATTCTTAGTGGCACTGGTGAATTGTTTATAGGGTAATAGTTTTCAGGTTAATTCATTTCAGATGAAATCTCACTCAGAAGGATACTCTGTAACGCAAATGAATGCAGGCAGAGCTGCTCTGTGGGGTGGGGGTGGGGTGGGGAAGAGTCCATTTCTGATGGACCCCGGGGTTCCAGGAACCAGTCTGAAGGCCACTGAGCTCATGTGCTTGAAAGACCTCACTGTCCTCCTTGAAGTCACCTTCCAAAGACTGTCCCCTAAAATGTGCCTAGTTTCTTTAAAAGCCAATTATAGGCCCATCATCAGTATATTCCTCTGAATATTTTTATAAGTAATTTCAGTGATTTTTGGGGTGAACTTGGGGTAAAGACTTGCCAGGGCAGCACATGGACCCAGTTTTGCCCCAACTAGGCATTTGTTTGGAGAAAATCACTGAACGCCCTCACCCCTGGTCCCATTGCCTGAGTTGTAAAATGACAAGTTATGCTGGGCAATCTCTACGGTCCAGTCCTGCTTTAGATTCTATGAGTCTAGGGAATAAAGTCGCCCCCTCTTTCATAAAGTAGAAAGACTCTTGTATTTGTCGTAGAGAGCACAGCTGAGATATTTTTAAGCAATTTCTGGTGTACTATGTAAGCTGTAACCATTAGGACACCAGATCTGTTTCCTCACAGGCGATGGATAGTCTACCAGTATGGAGAAGTATCACTCTTGTAGTATTTCAACCACAGGCAAACCAAGAAAGCACCAGTGAAGACTGCAGAGCTATATCCCCAACTGCCCTTTGTATCTGTTGGGCGTGTCATCCGTTCCCTTTGACCTCACAAACTCCTACCCTTAGCTTCAAAGAGAAGAGACATGGTGGTGATTTATTACAGTATTGTTTGGGAAGAAACTTCTAGGAAGGGGACTGTGTTTTCTTTGTCCTTGAGTCCCCAGTCACCAGCACAGTGACGGCACAGAATACAATACCAATTTGTTGGCTGGGCTGGGGCGCCTTCCCCAAACCTATTTTCCTACCAAAAGGCACAAATGGCTTTCTGATGAAAAAGCCCAGAGAAGCAGGACCATATCTTGCGTCCACCCCTCACTCTCTCTTTAGGGGTAAACCACAAACTGCAATTTGGTTTCATCTCGAGGACTGCCCTGAAGGCGCTGGGTGTTCCCAGTGTGGGTGGTCCTGTCAGTGGGTGGGAGGAAGGAGGGGGGAGGTACACACACAATCCTCATTAACAACCCCTTTGTTGTTGGATAGAGGTCACGTTAAGGGTGACTGGGAAGTCTCATCTTCATACGGGCGATAGCATGCACAGACTTGAAGGCCACTGTCAACCCGAGCAAGAAACCCCAACATGCCCCAAAGCAAGGGATCTCAGCTTGGCTGCACACCAGCCATGTGACTCAGTCACCACACGAGGCTGGCAATGCTGAAAGGAACCACAACAGTAAGAACAGTGTGTGAGGTTCTGTTTTAAGGTGGGGAATACAGCTTATTTTGGTTTATTTGAAGCATGTGCTAAATGTGTAAACACATCACTGGGTGTTTGTTTGAATTTCATACTGTCTCTCACATCCCCTGATCCTGAGTGAGTCACACCTCTGGGCCTCGGCTTTGTCATTTCTGTATTTGCTATCATCTCTAGAAGAAAAGCAGTCAGAGGTCCACCTTGCTTTGTGAATTTTTTATATTTAAAAAAAATGAATTTATTGTGTTTCCAGCTGAGATCTAAAAAAACTAAGGATCAAATGTAAGAATACCTCGTATTCAGGAGAGACTTCCTGAGAAGTTATAAATCCCATTAAACTTCCAAATCTTGAAATGAGAGGAAATGGCACTGAAACACTAAGTCCAGTTCATACACATCCCACAGCAGCCCTGGGACTGTCACCACCTCTCTGCACCCAATCGCCAGCAGTCACGCACCGAGGGAACGGATGCTCAAGGCCATCCTGGAACACAGTCCAGCCCTTGTGCTTTATTCTGATGGTCACGGCGGAATCCCCGCAACTCAACATGCACTGCGTTCTTGAAGCCTGGCCTAGTCGACTTGAGGAGGAGGAGTCAGAGTGGATATCTTAAGCTATAGCCGAACAACAAAGCATGGTTGGAGAAGAAAAATGCAGTAATCCCACAAGATCCTAAGAAACGTCAGTGTGTGGAGGGTCACAGGTAGACCGGAGGCCGGGGTTAGCTCCATGTAAACACACAGAGGGCACTGTGGCCATTGTGCCCCCAACTCCAATCCTACCCATTTGAGAACATTTTATCATCTATTTCCAAAAGGAATAGATTGGCATGAACAAAAAACAAAGGATTAAACCAAAAGTAAAAGAAAATCCCAGTGTTGGTGAGGCCAAAGGGCAGAGGCGGGTATCTCCAACTCCATTTTTGAAAAAAGGAAGACAAAGTCTCCGATGCTCCGAAGGGCTGGAGGCAGAGTTTGGGATGGGTCATCTGTACATCAGCACAGGGCCTGTGCTTCGGGATCGTGCTGGCTGCCCTAGCCCTATACACCTGCATCTGAGCACCACTGGGCCTTCCTCCAGCCAGTGATGCCCACCCAGCCAGAGCCACTCCCTTTCATGTGCCCTTAGCCCTTCCCCTTCTCAGCCCCTGGGAGCCCCCCCCAGGTGCCTGAACTGTTGATTGGTAGCAGCGCTCAGCGTTGAATGGATGTTCATGCCAGGCCGGCTGAAAGCACTTTCTACACGTTACCTTGCTCAATCTCACGCAACTCCTCCAAGGTGGGCGCTACTGCGGCAGCAGGCAGGCGAGGTGCTCCAAGCATGGGCTGTGCAGTCAGGCTGCCCAGGATGAATCTTAGTTCTAACCACTCAACGAGCTGAGTGACCCGATACCTACCTCCACGGGTTTTCCAGAGAAATCATTACACAATCATTGGAAAGTGCTTAGCACAGAACCTGGCACAGAACAAGCATTCAATAAATGTTCATTTTTATTAATATTTCTTTTTTTTTTTATCTCTGAGGGTAATGCCTTAGAGCATTTAAGGAATTTGCATGGGTAAACAATTTGGGAGAAAAGCTGTTTCTATAAGAATGCCTTAAATCTAAGCCCTTTGGCTCTACTTTCTGGACATTCTGTAAAGAAAAGATGAGATTTTCTAGAGGTTGCGGATGGGGTAATGTATTTTAGGTTATAATTGCTGCCATGGCTGATTGACAGGACTGCGCTTACTGCTACAGTGGACACAACGCATGCCCATCAGCCTCAGTGCACAAGGAGATCTGCCCTGAGGGCCAGCCGTGAGTCCCCTCACAGGACCCACTGAGTGATGACAACAGGGATGTTGAAATAAAATAGACAATAAAATGGGACTTCCTGAAGTAAGGCCAGAGAACAGAGGTGCAGCCAGAGGTGCCGAGAAACCTGGACTCTGTGCCCGGAACACCTGACATGCTGTCACTGCTGTCAGAAGCACTCCAAGGTCGGGCCCCAGGGTGACTTACCCGCGGAGTCCGAACCAGGTAACCAAGAACTGAGACGTGAAAGGACGCAGGCAGGATTTTTAAACATGCAATTAGGTGATTAAGATTCTACGTATCTTTCACTGGGGAACTGCGTTAGACAACAGTTTCTTAAAATTATCGTCCCAGGCTTGTTATCACTCGCTCGGGGGAGCACCTGGGGCAAAGATCACGAGGTTTTGAGGCACGGGCTGCAGGTCCCATGCTCTCATGCATGGAGGGGGCCTGGCGTGGATGGCTTCCAGGGGAGGTCGCAAAGAGGCTTCCGAGCTCTGACGAGGGAAGCAGGCACAGACAGTTCCCTGTGAGGTCTGCTGAGGACTACCTCAGGTAGTGAAGGATGAATGGCAGCACGGTCCCCCACCAGCAGGAGCCCTGACACCTCTCGGCTACTACTACTCCTGTAGTCACATGGTAACGAGGGGCGGGGGAGCAGGTGCACTGTCCCAGGGCCGGGGTTCCCTCACATACTACATTCAGATCAGCACTGCCACTTGGCCATTTAAAAAAATGCCTCCAAACTGTGAAGCTCTGGCACACACAACTGTCACAGAACCCAGCCACCTCATCTGGCGGTATCTGTGGTAGCGCTCAGGAAGGGGAAAAATAAAACCCTTAAGACTTTAATATCTGATGACGGTAACTTTCCCACGGGTGGTATTTTTTAATTGGGCAATAGACACACTTCCGTTGTTGCCAGTCCTTACGTTTCTGACGTACACCACTTCTCACGGAGCAGAAACAGTAGCCTCTCCTTAGCAGATGGCCAACTGCTTCTCATGCTCCCCTATTTCTTCACAGGTATCGCAAACGGGCACATTAACTACCTGCAAATGTAATGGCAGTCATTTCACAGAGCAGTGGTTTTTAATTAATAGGATTTCCCCGGAATTACTTGCCATTTGGGGCCCTTAACAGATCTGAATCCTTTAGCCCTTTAAAGTTCACTTCATTTTGCTTGATCTTAATGGCTTTTAAAACATCTGACTTTTAATTGGGCTGTTTGATTTTCAGATTTGCTTCTATAACTGGTACTACGACTGTCTCCACCTATTTGAGATTTAAAGCCAAAGACAAATGTTTATGACTCCCCATTAAACATATTCATATATGCAAATATCCATTCTAGCAATTAGCTGTGCACTATAGCCTACTCATTATGCAAGCGCACCCCTCTGCAGGTACTCCCCAAGCCATCATTTCTACTGCTCGGAACATGGGAAGGAAGTTATAAACCAACTTTCATTCTGTCTGAAGTCCACTCCTCTGTCAGGGTCATTGCTACCATCTGCCTGGGCTTATTTTCACAAACAGGTAACTACTTTCCTCTCTGCATTTGTTCAGAAGAATTAAGCTCCTGCCATTTCAGTCAACCGGGAGCCAGGAAGGCTAGGATAGGTTTGCACTGGGGGTTGGTGATTTAGTGCATCCAAAGCACAAATGAAGTAACTTAGTGTGGAAGCAAATAGAGAAATCAGGAGTAACACAAAGGGGGTGGTCTAGATGACCTAAAAGTTTTCAACTCTGATATTTTCCTATCCAGGGTTTCATATCTACATCTTTTGAAACAATGGTGGGTCATAGGGAGATGGTGTTTGCTAACATGTATCTCCTTCCTGGACTTCCTCTTCCAGGGACTGTTCCGGTTGTCAGTGAAATCGACAAATTATCTGATTCTACCATGTTCATCCTCTGCTGAAGGATGAAGGTGCACTGTAGCTCTTCTGTTTATGACCTTATTTTTTCTTAGGGCCAGTAAGTTCCATTGGTCCTTTTTTCCCACTTACAAGCTGAGTGCACCTGCTACCTTCTACACAGCCCTGTCTTCCCTGGGGGCCAGCACCTCATTCCCTACCATTTAAGACTCTCGCAAAACACCAGTCTCATTTAGAAGACCTGCTAAACCCTGGTGAGATATGAGATGAATGTGTGCCTTTGAAATCTCAATCGAGCAACTGCCTTTCCCAATAGGACCCATATCTATTACATTAATATAGAATAAATGGAAATCAAAGGAAACTGAAAACCGACACTAATTAAAAAAATATAGTCAGTGGTACTAGAGTGAGGGGTGGATGAATTCTGGAGAACAGGCGGCTCGGGAAAAGCTGCAAGGAGGAGGGAGTACCTGAAGGGCTTCAAAGTCCTAGAGGAGGCAAATGAAGTCAGGGACCTCTATCCTGCCCCACAGAGGAAGGTTGACAGCCAAGCACAGAGTGCTTGGGCATGGAGGTAGTTTATTTCCCTTACTCTCATGGTATTTTTTTAAAAGTGATACATACACATAGTTCAGAACTCCCCAAATAGCATAAGGTATACAATGAAATGTCTCCCTCCTGGCCTTCTTCCTACCCTCTTACTTCCTACTCTCATCCCCCAAAGTCACGCCTGTCTGTAGCTTCTTCTATATTATTTCGGAATTTCTTTATGCATTAATAAGCAAACATGAACACAGAGCATTAGATCCATTAGGGTAAGTACATGACATTAAAGAACAACTATAGTGGTGGACAAATATAATGTTAACTGGACTCTAATTATCTGGCTGTGGCAGGCAACTTCTAAGATGCTCCCAATGATCCCGCCTCCTGGTATTTATGTCCTTGTGTACTTCCCTCCCCTGAGTGTGGCTGCACCTAATGACTGGCTTCTAGTAAACAGAGGAGGGCAAAAGTGATAGGATGTTACTTGCCAGTTTAGGTGACCTCTGCTTGCTGGCATGCATACTCTTATACTCTTCTTGCCAGCCTGCTTGGATGGAAAAGGCTGCCATGTTGTGAGCTGTTGTATGGAGAAATTCCTGTGGCAGGGAACTGGGGGGCGGGGGACATCTGGCCAACAGCCAAGGAGGAACTAAGGTCCTCAGCCCAGCCACCCAGGAGGAACTGAATCTTGCCAACAACCACACGAGTGAGCTTGCAAGTGGGTCTCTCCCCAGGTAAGGTTTGAGATGGCTACAACCCACCCACACCTTGCTGCTTTGTGAGAGACCCTTAGCCAGAGGACCCAGGTGCTCAGATTCCTGACTGACAGAAACTATAGAGTAATAAATGCTGTTTGAAGCCACTAAGTTTTGGGGTAATTTGTTAGGCTGTGGGTAATTCATATGCTAGCAGATGATATTAAATATTTAGTGTGTCCCTTTTCAAGATCACTCTTAACTGCTTGAGCTAAAAGCATTAGTAGCCATTATTCAAGCCATCCTAGAGAAGTATAATGTGGGCCTAAAAGGTAATTAAAAAGTTCTAAAAGCCGTGTTAAAAAAGGTAAAAAGAAACAAGTAAAACCAACTTTAACAGTATGTTTTGCTTATGCCAACATATCATTCAACATGATAATGCTCACTGGCCACATGTGGCTCCTATATTGGACAATGCAGGCTTATACTTTTTGTAGAAGGTGAGGGGTGTTCAAATCTCCTGGAGGTTTTGTGTTTTTCCCACCCCCACTCAGCCCTCAGCCCCCATTTGCTTCTTTCAGATGTCAATCTTCTCTAACACCTCCTGCTTTTAACAGGGTACACTGAACAAGTCTGTGACAGCAAAGATCCCCTGTGCAGGAGCTAAGGGAGGAGAAAGGGAAGGCTTTGGTCAGTATCACTGCAAACGCGTACCCCCACTGACTATCCTTCACGGAGACTGGGATCCCAGAGGCCCATTTTGTGCCAGTTAAATGTTTTAATGACCCATCTTTGCTTCTAATTCTGATGAAGCTAATTACATGTGGCATGACACTCCACAATGTACATGGAAGCTTCTGGCTTCACACAAGAGCTGGAAGGCTTTGAAACCTGCACTGAGCTGCAGGTGGCCCACAAGAGGGCTATGCTCAGTGCAACGTGTTTAGGAGCCACGGCCTAGTTTGAAAACAGAACAGTGGGCTGCCTTGCAAATACACCTGTCAGAGGCTGACTGGGCAAGGAAACTCTGTACTCGTTGCTCTGACTTATCTCTTACCCGCTTCTCTTGCATATAGTAAAGACATAGCTCACAAAAGCTGGGGTTTTTTTTTTTTTTTTGAAGTTGTGTATTTTTAAAAGTGTGCTGGTTGTTTTTTTCACGTGGAATTGCAATTCTACCTAGGGATGCTGAGTGGCCCAGAGAGAACTCTCCAAATGGAATGCTGGGCCCATTTTCCTTGAACATCCCGTGGAGGGAAAGCACCCAGAAGGATGTTAAGTGCCACACACAGTTGATGTGACCATGAAAATATGAAAATGCACCATCTTTTCCATTTAGGGCAGTGCAGTCCACTGTTATAAAGGAGCATTCTCTGAACACATTAGACTTTAAAATTGCTTCCTCTGGAAAGCAGTATAGGAGAAGAGGGCTGTAGGTACTCTGTCATTTCTATCAAAAAACATCTGAGGCTTTAGAAATAGCACTTTGATAGGGAATGCTTTCTGCTCAAAGACAGTTTAAAAATTTCTATCCTTGTTTGCTACAAGGACTTCTAGAAAATTAGTTCCTGAACTTGATGTTCTTGCTATTAGAGGATTCAGTTTCTGAGCAAATTCAAGTATGGTGCATGAAAGAATAAGATCCTTTTCCAAGCAGACACCAGAAGAGAGGTCCGAGGACCCTGACTGGGAACATAAAGTTTTCTCAGCTGCATGGATCCAATGATGGGCATTTCTTTACTTAATTCTCTCTGAAGGGGAATTTATACCTAACCAGAGGGGAAATGAGATATGTACATATATGGCTCATGTTTGTGATGTCGGATATTAATTGGTTGTCAATAAAAATTAGTAAGCTGGTTGCCTATTCTGTTTGCTAACTAATGGTTGGCTTATTTAATTGATAATTCTGACAGTAAGAATGCACCGAACCTAAAAGGGTCAGGCATCCACTAGGTTAAGATTTGTTCTTTGGTTCATGATACCAGTTTTTGCATTTTTGTGGCTATTGTTATTAATAAGTTAATTGCCGAAAGAGTACCTAATTGAGAGATGTATTTGAACTGATAAATTGTTAGGATTAGAAAAGAGAACCAAGCACAACCTTCTAATTAGCAAATGCATGCCCTTTAAGCTACACCAACCTTACATGTTGCCTGCTAATGGCATAATGCAGTGGTTTCTAAACTTTACTGCACAACAGAATCACTTGGGATCTTTGAAAAATACTGATGCCTAGCTCCCACCCCACCCCCCATATTCTGATGTAACAGGGGTATGATCTGGGGATCCATGTTTTTAAAAGCCTCTCAGGTGATTTTGATTTACAGCAAAGTTTGGGAACCCCTATATAACACAGAACTGGACAAAGAGTCAAAAGAGCTGCATGCCTTCAACAGTTCTGGACCTAAACTCTGAAGTTTTAGTTTACCCGTTAATAAAATGGGATGATAGGGGTGCCTGGGTGGCTCAGTCAGTTAAGCATCTGTCTGTGGCTCAGGTCATAATCCCGGGGTTCTGAGATCAAGCCCCACATTGGGCTCCCTGTTCAGCGGTGAGTCTGCTTCTCCCTCTCCCTCTGCCCCTCACCACCCCCAGCTCATGCTCTCTCTCTCTCTCAAATAAATAAAATCTTTAAAAAAATAAAATGGGATGATAGTTGATTCAAATGAGCCAATAAAGGTAAAAGCACACTGGAAATTGCAAAGCCTTATAAGGGCTTCCCAGCAATGGGGTTAGCATTATATCTTAGGTGCTTTAAAAAATATTGATTCATTTTGCACAGTGAAGGAAACCATCACAACAAAATGACCAGGTAACCTACTGAATGGGAGAAGATATTTGTAAATGACATATATGATAAGGAGTTAATATCCAAAATATATAAAGAACTTTTACAACTCAGCAACAAAATACAAATAATCCAATTTAAAAATGGGCAGAAGACCTGAATAGACATTTTTTTCAAAGAAGACACACAAAGGGCCACCAGACACATGAAAAGATACTCAACATCACTCATCATCAGGGAAATGCAAATCAAAACCAAAATGAGATATCACTTTATACTTGTCAGAATGGCTAGAATCAAAAAACACAAGAAATAATAAGTGTTGGCAAGGATGTAGAGAAAAAGGAACCCTCATGTACTGTTGGTGGGAATGCAAATTGGTGCAGCCACTGTGGAAAACCGTAAGGAGGTTCCTCAAAAAATTAAAAATAGAATTAGCATATGATCTAGTAACTTCACTACTGGCTATCTGCCCAAAGAAAATGAAAACACTAATTCAAAAAGATACAGCACCCCTATGTTTATTGTGGCATTATTCACAATAGCCAAGATATGGAAGCAACCTAAGTGTCTATCAACAGATAAATGGATAAAGAAGATGTGGTGTATATACACAGTGGAATATTACTCAGCCATAAAAAGAATATCTGGCCATTTGTCACAACATGGATGGATCTAAAGGGTATAATGCCAATGAAATAAGTCAGACAGAGAAAGACAAATACCACATAATTTCACTCCTATGTGAAATTTAAGAAACAAAACAAACAAATGAAAAAAGAGACAAACAAAAAAATAGACTTATATTTGGAGAATAAACTGGTGGTGGCCGGAGGTAGATTGGTGAGGAAGATGAGTGAAATAGATAAATGGGAAAGAAAAAAGGACTGGCTCATGGGCCTCATCCCCAGAGAATCTGATTTAATTGGTCTTGGGTTGGGCATGGGCATCGGTATTTTGACAGGCAGCCCAGATGAATTTACTGCTCAGCCAGGGTTAAAAACCACTGCCTCAATTTGAAGTGAATGATCGCCTTCTCATTAAAGCCATCTCCAATCCACAGGACAGAATTCTTCCCATCTTATCTAATTTTGCACAGAATTAAAGCACTAGAGAGGACTGCTTGTCAGCTCATCTGGCTCCACTTTTCCCTCGCCTTCCATTTGAGTAACAACACTTCCAAGGGAGAGGTGTGTTATACCCAGGATAAGGCACAAACCCATCATTACTAATGAGTTAAGGAAGTATTGTTAGTGTTTTAGAATTCTTCAGTGGTGGTTTTCAGAAACCATGGACAGTGCTGGGGCACCTGAGATTCTTTTCTGTTCCACAGCCCCTGGGAGGAAATACAGAAGGTTATAGGTTATCTTACCTTTTACATTCTCTGGGGAAGTCCTGAAACTTTCTTCAAGACGAAATAGCACAGTTGACATCTCAGCTCCCTTTTAAAGCACTACCCTGCACCACAGGGGCTAGAGGCCTGGGAACTGCACTCCCTGCCTGCCGGGTTTTGGCTAGATGTCACCAGTGAGAGGCACTGAACAGGGTTTGGGAGGTCAAAGAGTAATGGGAGCCATTAATCCTCCCAGGGCAGTGAAAGCAGGTGTATAAGCTTCAGCAGACGGCAGATGTGCTATCTGCCGGTGGCTTCCAGGCATCCTTCTGTAACACTGTAGGTGCTGCAGACTTCTGAGATTATTGTTAGCAGTTTTCTGTAATTCTGGCTTTACTGATTTCCTGCTGGCTCCATGCTGGTAGCTTCCCTAGCCCTCCTGATGGGTTATGCCCTACAGTTAGTGCCTTTCTACTTAAAATACCTAGACCGGTTTCTCTTTCCCAGATTGAACTCTGACTTACATGTACAGTAATTAAGAGCATGAGCTCTGGAGTCAGAAAGCCTGACTTATTGATGTGCATCCTGGCTCTGCCACATACTAGCTGTGTGTCCTTGTGCAAAAAACCCAGCATTGCTCTGTCTCGGTTTCCTCATCTTTAAAACAGGAAATAAGAATGTTTACCTCCCAGGAATATTGTGGGAATTATATGGAGAAAACGCATGAAACATTTGTATAGTGCCTGATACACAGGACTCACTCAATAAATATTCAATATTATTATTGGTGTTATTTTACCCATTCCATCTTATAACAATCGACATGCTATAATTTAAGACCATTTCACTTCTTCTAACAGCGAACATAAACTTCGTTTTAAAAAAATTTTTTTAAAGATTTTATTTATTTATCTGACAGACAGAGAGACAGCGAGAGAGGGAACACAAGCAGGGGGAGTGGGAGAGGGAGAAGCAGACTTCCCGCTGAGCAGGAGCCCGATGCGGGGCTTGATCCCAGGACCCTGGGATCATGACCTGGGCCTAAGGCAGACGCTTAATGACTGAACCACCCAGGCATCCCACGAACATAAACTTCTTAATTTTTTGACAATCTCCAAAGAACAGTTGATAGTGATATAAAATTAAAAAGGTTTTTGCCTTCAAGTGGCTCACTGCCTTTTGGAGGGAAAGGCCGATAAGTAAACCCAGCAAAGTGATAAAAAGTGGAAGCACAAATAACCATCTTCTGTCTTTGTTAGACAATGCTGGCCCCTTTTATTTTTCCTCACAGGTCTTATTCTCCAGGCTTTGAAATGTCTCTGTAGTTCTCTTCTGTGTCTACTATAAGTTCTCCGAGGTCCTTCCGAATGTATAGAGTCATGTGAGGGACACAATCCACTATCTAGGCTTTCTCAGGATTAGCTGCAGCAGGAGAAACACCTGTCCTATGTTGGAAGTCAAGAGTTCCAACAGTTCTCCATCTTGTTCATTGCATTGCTCCCTCCCTGTCCATCTGCCTCTTTGTTCAGGATACCCACAGGTCATTTGAGATTCATCACCAAATTTTAACAGCCTTGCCCTATGCTCTGTGGACCTAGATGACCATTCTGGCTTCTTTGATTGTGGAGGGGACCAAGCCAGAACTGGATACTGCAGAGATCCAGCCAAACCCCCATCTCAAGTTGTCCAGTCTCCTGGGATGTACGCCCTCAGGACTTCTGGCTAAATGTGACAAAGCTGCAGGTTTTTATACTAAAGCCACTAATCCTCTTTGCCACAAACACAACAAACTGACCATTTAAATGCAAAGAAGAGAAGAGGACATCCATGTCCCATATTAGAGAAAAAGCATCCTATTAGATATTCATTAAATCGGGAGGTTGGTATATGATACTCACACTAAGGCATTTTCATAAATACAGCTTAACGTTACCACTTTTGTAGTACTTCACATATTATCTCTGATACTTCCAGAATTTTTCATTATAAAACTAATACAGGTGGTCTGAATATATAAAGCAGATAATCTCAATTAAAAAAAATCTCATATATACCAGGATTAATTCACTACTTTTTTTTTAAGTGAATAGGGTTGAAAATTAGGCCAAATATATTAAATGTTCTATACTCATTTTCAGGTATGCACAACTGGTTTTTGCAATGGGAAACAATTACCCATTCAACATGCACCTCTATCTACCAATTACATCCTTTCGGGAGTTGTTCTGCTCGTGGTGATACAGAATGGATCAAACAACTCATGCACATTAAGCCCTGCCATATCTATTGCAGAGGAGGGTTCCATTCACTGGACTGGAAACAGGGTCACAGGCATCAGTCAAGGCCACTCCACAAAAAAGTTTCAGCATTTCCTCATGGTTTTAGATCAGGTATATTTTGGGATTAAGTCAAGATGAGTAGAACTGCAGAAGGAAGTTGCTGCCTATCCAGCTTTTTAGAGATTCATCTCTTTGACTTTCAGGTGGCAGAAAGAAATCTCAAGTGCAAAGAAAATAATTCATGTGAAAAATTTTAAGTGGTAGTGCATATTTTTGAAACAGAATGTGACTGCAGAGTAGTATTTGTTCTACTTACTGCTTAAGAAAATAACCAGTTGGTGTCTGGGTGGCTCAGTTGGTTAAGCGTCTGCCTTTGGCTCAGGTCATGATCCCAGGGTCCTGGGATAGAGCCCCGAATCGGGCTCCCTGCTCAGCGGGGAACCTACTTCTCCCTCTCCCTCTGCCCCTCCCCCACCACTTGTGTTCTCTGTGGCTCGCTTTGCTTTCTCTCTCAAATAAATAAATAAATACTAAAAGAACCAGTAATAATCATGATAAATGCAGTTACTATCCTAGAGGTCATGGTGTAAATCCTGCCTAAGTGGGTCTGTTCATTGACAGAAGACAGGAGTAGGGATAGAGAGACAGGACCCCATGTAGATTTCCTGAGTTTCCAATTTTAGATGGGTCAGGAGTCCTGGTTCATAGTTTTTCATTACAATGGTAGAAAATCAGTTGAGCTCAGGACCAACACTAGACAACACTGCAAAGAAGGTGCACCTTGTCTTTGGAAACCTCTACCATTTTAGGTGCACCCTCTCCCTCTTCCAAGGTTCATACCTCCTTTCTCATGCAGCACGTTCTTTTTCTGTCCCAGGATCCCATCTGGGATAAACAGACATGACATTCAATTGCCATGTCTCCTTAAGGTTCTTCTTCTTGGCTGTGACAATTTCTCGGTCTCGCCTTTTTTTGATGACCCTGATCATTTTGAGGAGTGCTGGCCATGTATTTTGTAGAATGTCCCACAGTTTGGATTGTTTGATGTTTTTCTCATGATGAGATTGGGGTTCTGGGGAGGAAGACCCCAGAGGTAAAGTGCCATTCTTATTTCATTGTATCAAGGGTGCCTGTTATCAACGTGATTTATCACTTCTGATGCTAAGCTTAATCACTTGGCTGAAGTTGTGTTTGTGAGGTTTATCTACTGTAAAGTTACTCTTTAACCTCCTTTTCCAGACTGCATATGGAAGTCACTAAGTAAAACTCATGCTTAAGGGGTAGGGATTCCACCTCCTTGAGGGACCGTATCCACCGAAATTATTTGGTATTATTCTGTACAAGAAATTCGCCTATTCACCCTGTTTATTTGTTTATTCAATCATTTATATCCGTATGGACTCTTGCATATTTACTTTCTGTACTGGGTTACAATCCAACACTAGTCAACTGTTTCTCTCTTTTTTTAAAGATTCATTCATTTATTTGAGAGAAAGAGAAAGAGCATGGGGGGAGGGCCAGAAGGAGAGGGAGAGAGAATGTCAAGCAGACTCTACTCTGAGCATGGAGTCCAACGTAGGGCTCCATCTCATGACTGTGAGATCACGACCTGAGCCGAAACCAAGAGTCGGGCGCTCAACTGACTGCACCACCCAGATGCCCCTCAACTACTTCTTAATCACATAAAAAGTACTGGACTGAGTAGTCCTTCTGACACTCTATAGATAGAGCCAAGGGGCAGAGTCAGGATGTGTTGCCAATGGTAGCTATGGACATAAATCAAAGGCTTGTCATTATCTGTGCAAAGTGATTAAAATCTGGCCAAAGAGAGTCCCAACAAAGCATTCAGATTCTGATCAGCAAGAACAGAATTCTTTCTAAATGATAGATGTCCGCATATTCATATGTATACGCTAAGGCTATCAGAGATATTCAACTGCCAAATGAAACAGACACCTTTGATTCTCTGTCTTATTTGTTCACATTGATTTACGTGACATTCATGTAACACTCCTTCCTTAAAATGTTCCTTGCCCAGCCTCTCTGGTCCTTAAGGTTCTCTTTATCTTTCCCCTCCCATTTCCTTTGATGAATCTACCCCTTCAGCCACTTTTCAGAAGCTGATGTTACCCTTGGATCCTGTCCTCAGTTCTCTTCTCTCCTTCCCCTTCTCACCTCCTCATCTATTCCTGAGGATGACATCTATGACCTCATCCTCCAAAAGCCAATTCTACAGGCCCAAGTGCACCCTGGTATTTCGGCACTCTGGCCTCCTAGAGGCCAGAGACCACATTTATTCTACTGGGCATCTTTGGTGTCTAGCAAAATGCTTGGCATAGAATAACCACACAACAAATGTTTGCGAAGAAAATAAATGAATCTGCACTTGAATGTGCCTGACCTTGATTTGCCTAAAACCAGAACTCCTCATCTCCCCACCTAAAATCCAACATGCACTGCTGAATTTTGTGCCCAAGTCTGTGGCACTGCTATCCGCCTGGCCATCTGCACATGGTTGCTGACTTCCTCTCCTCTTTACAGCAATAAAACTCCTAGAGGCATATGTTCAATTCTTAAGTTTTCTCTTGAACCCATCTTCCTCCATTTCTCACAATACTGCTTTAATTCACACTTCTGGTTCCCCTGTAATAGCTTAGCAACTACCTCCCTCCAGTTTTTCTCCAGGTTCTGCTGCCCATCTTGCTGCAGTCCACCTATAATCAAAATTCATAGTCCCTGCTGCCTGTTAAGGCCCACAAGGCTCTTCATGGCCCGGCCTCAGCTCTTTGCAGTTGCTACCCTGTCCTAGCCCTTGGATGAAATACTGGAACAGTGCAAACTATGTAGAGTTCCACTTGTCTGACCTTCAGCCTCGACCTCTCCTCCTGTCTGAAATGACCTTCTTTCTGTTCCCTGCTTTCATCTATTACTCACCCTTCAAAAGCCACCCCAAAGGGCACATCGTCTTGATGCTCAGTGACCTTAATTACCCCCTTCTGTACACTTGTCTAAGAGCACATTTTCTACTATACGGTGTAATTATCTGTCTTCAGAGTCCATCATCTACCTGACTCATGGGCTCCTTGAAGGAAATGCCAGCCTCACTCCTTTCTGTGTCCCCAGCGCCAGGGGCACACAAGTATTTACTTAATGAAAAGTCCTAAGCACACGCCCCTCCTTAATAAGAGACAAGAGCTGTAACACTGCACAGAAGAACTTGATCCATGACTACAAATGGAATGGAATACATTTAAAATATGCCTTTCAGTGGGCTGAAAAATAATGAGCTCAAAATAAGTTACAGAAAAATTTACTTTAAGAGGTAATTGAATTTATAATAACCACAATTTTTTTTTTAAAGCTTATTGCCTATTAACTTCAACAACAAAAAGTGGCTGGGCAAATTTGTCTACTACAGAATCAAAGCAACAACCGAAAGGGCTCAAATGGAACCCAGAGACGCCCCAGGCCTTGGTCGACTGTGTAGCTGTTTATGAAATAAAAGGTGCAAGGCTAATGGCCATGTGCTGCTGCTAGAATTCCTGCAGGAAATGATGGGGTAGTGTGTGCTACTTTTCATCCAGATCTTTTCCCACTAAAGATCTGGTTTTTGACAAATATATTTTGGTTAAAGGTATCCTAATACAAGGTAATAATAATAACAATAATAATAATAAAGATTAGGGGCGGCTGAGTGGCTCAGTCGGTTGAGCATCCCACTCTTGATTTTGACTCAGGTCACGGTCTCAGGGTGGTGGGATCACATCCTCGTTGAGCTCCCCGCTCAGCAGGGAGTCTGCTTGTCCCTCTCCCTCTGTTCCTCCCCCTGCTTGTGCTCTCTCTCTCTCAAATAAATAAATAAAATCTTTAAAAAAAAGATTAAATTTGTGTTTTGAAGAGTTTCTATGCAGGCATGGTAGAGGTTTTTTTTTTTTGATGATTTTATTTATTTGAGAGAGAGGGAGAGAGAGTGAGCACGTGCACGAGCAGGGCGAGGGGCAGAGGGAGAAGCAGGCCCCTCACCGAGCAGGGAGCCCGATGTGGGCTGGATCCCAGGACACTGAGATCCTGACCTGAGCCGAAGGCAGACACTTAACCAACTGAGCCACCCAAGTACCCCTGGACTTTCTTTCTTTTAGTTTTCTGATGGAGAAGGCAGGATGGGGGAGTCCAGGAGGAGCCATATGGGGAAGGACAAAGATGGCAGTGTGGATGCGGTGTCAGGCAAATGGGGCACATTCTGTCTGAACATCTCGGTGTGGGGCACAAAAGGCAGTGACAATGGTATGTAAGGAATATATATTACAGGGACTCCCCCTAACTTTGCCGTTGTTTGGGGTCCAGAGGCCCAGTCCCTTAGGAAGCTGAGGCCAAGTGGGTAGTTTTTAGCCCTATCAGAGGCTCCCTCCCTGCCTTTTCTTTTTCTTTACCAAAATAATCTTGACCAGGATTTCCTCACCTCCCAACTGCAACACACTCCCTGCTCCAGAAAATTCCCAGGTTGCCTGATCACCAAGGCTGGTCTCCACACCAGGCTGTGCCCAATCACTGCTAACTTCTCCCATGCTGAGTCAGAGGTTCTGGGGGAAATTTGGTCTTATTTGTGCACCAAGAGCTCTGTATAGGATCTTTCAATGCATCTGTACCCAGATTATTTTCATGAAAAATCCAGACACCATAATAAAGCTCTGCCCAAAACGCATGTACCTGCTGACCTTCTGTGGCCTGCAGTTTGGGAGTGTTATTTTGGAGCACCCAGGGTTGCTAACGTTCCTGTGCCCTTGTCCCCAGCTGGTGTCCAAGCTGGGGCACTTCCCTGCTTTCTCTGAGCTGCCGTCCCCAAAGGAAGCCTTCACTCAAGACCACAGTCCAAAGACTCAGACCATAAATGAGCTCATGTGCCATGAAAATCCTCTTAAGAGGGATTTTAGAGATGAAGAGGCTTTGGTGATAATCGAGACCAGTGGTTTATAGACTGTTGGTGTCAGTGGTGGCACCCCAACTCTTTCTTTAGAGGAAAACCTGTGCAGGAGAGCAGGGGCTTCGGGTAAGTGTCATCGGCCACTTTTCCCTCCTGCAAGGAGACAGCAGTGACAAAGCGAGCGTCCACCCTGCCATCAGTGAGAGGCCATGGGACGTGGGACAAGCCGTGCAGAGCCTGTGAGCGTGTGACTGGATCAGGAGAAAAATGAACTGAAGGGAAAAGCTCCCCCAGTAGGAGCGCTGTTGGCTCGAAGGTGGACATTCATTCTGAGGGTGGTCTTGTTTCAGGAGGATATTTAACTAGTGATTAGAGCCCAGGGAAGGACTAAGTTCATATAATTAACTAATGTGATCTAAAGTATGGAAGGTGTCAAGGACCCTTCTGAGTAGCCTTCTCGCCCTTCTTGGTGGAGCTTCTGGAAGCAGTGACTGGTCGCCAGCCTCCGGGGCTGGCGGCTGACCCTGCCGGAGTGGCAAGGTCAGGGCTTTGCTGGAGCCCAGGGAGGGTGTGGCCTTCTGGCCTGGCCCCCACCTCCTCCTCTGGGCTGAGCCCTCCTCCTGCCAAACCCAACTGTTAACCCTTTCCCCTGCAGCACTGAGTCCCAAGGCAGAGAAAAGCCCTAGCTGCTAAATCCGGTTCTGGCCTTTGCTGACTTTTTCCATCTGTGGGGTGGCCCCTGGGGCCCGGAGACAGGACAGAGAATTCTGCTTGTCCCTTGCTCCTGGCCCCTTCTGAAGCAGCACTGTTCTTATTCCTACTCTTCTATCTTATCCCCAGCAGCAACAGTTGGGAAGAGGTTACCAAGCTATGGAGGCTGGAGGTGGTGTCTGTGGCCTGGGATACACGGTGGCAGGAGGAAGACTGGCTGATGAAGGCCTCCAAGGAGTTTTCTGGGAGGGGGGAAGAGGGAGCAGGACCAAATCCCACGGTGCTGTGTGCTCTGTCCTCGCCTGCAATGCCAGGCCTCCTTCTGCTGCAGTTTGAATCGCACACATCTTTGAGGGTCCATCCCCAGAACTGCTCCTCTAGGAAGTCCACCAGATGATCCACCTTCCCTGGTGTCCCCTCTTCTCTGAACCCCATCAAGGATCCGTTGTCTTGGCTGGGTGCCAGTAGTTCTCTCCTCTCCTCCAGACTTCTGGGACCCAGACGACGCTTGACACTCTTGTGTCCTCTGGAGGGTCAGGTTATCAGGTCAGGTTAAATGCAGTGGGCGGAGACTCCGCGTGAAAGCCCGCAGCTGGCTCGGCTTCTTGCGGCCAGAGCTGTTCTGGCAGCCGCGGGCGACTCAGCCTGTCTGGATGCACACCTCCATCAGAGTTGCTGTCACCTTCCACTGAAATGCCTTCCTTATGTCTCAGCCTCACCCCATGCAGGGTGAACCTCTTATGAGCTGAGGCCATGCCACTGTCCCATGTTTATTTTGTTATTTCCAGTGCGGGACCCGGGACAGAGCAGAAACCTAACAAATTAACAGTTTCCCCCACTGGACCGCGATGAGGTTATGGAGAGAAGAAGTGGGTGACGGAGTAAGAGGAGAAGGGGGATCAAAACCAGATGCACGGGAATTCCATTACTGACTGCACCTCAAGTCAGTATTAACTGATAGTAACGTTAACATTACTACCCAGAATGGGGAACTTTAAATGGGATTCTGCAAGAAAAATCTTATTTTTCTCTGTGTATATTTCAGTCAGATTCTTGGAAATCACCCTTCTTTCTATCCCCCAGATATTGCAAACACGGGATATGCCCAAACCTAATTTCCATATGGAAACAGTTGATATGCCACTAGGATTTCTTATCTAGTATCATCATTTACAGTAATTGTAAATCTTTTCTATTAAAGAAAAGCACTTATACTTTTTATAGAAGTCAATGTGATTTCAACCAAAGAAAAATTATAGAGTTGGTGGGCATGAGAGAAGAGACATTGCCTCCTGGATCCTGTAATTTGTAGACCTTACGTTTATCGCTGGTTCCTCAATAATAGGGGAATGGCTCCCTGAAGTGACTTTTTGTCCTGTGATACCACCTACTTCGTTCTATTTTTCCCTTATTACTGAAAATAAAGTTGTTAATTTATTTTTTTAATAAAAGAATTAACTTGAAAGCCAGTGATTTTTGGTACCTTATTTATACTCTTAAGTTGGTAAGTAAGAAAAGCACTCAAAACACCTCTTCCATTTCCTGCTGCATCATTATTTCCAATGTCAAGGGATCCCATAAAAAAGCAGCCATTTTCACTGTGTAAATACAGATTTCTCACTTCCCAGTACTTTTCAGAAGTCTCCAGACCAGAAAGTAGAGAAGAGTGCTTTAGATTTTCAAAGGATTTTATGGACTCAGGCCAAATTCTGACTGAGGGAAGACCCATCTGGTGACCCTTGACCCCTTGATTGGGTGGCCGTGTAAAGCCGGGGCGTAGCTGGTGTGAGCTGTGAGCAGTTAGCCACATGGGAGCCCAGGTGCTCTGAGCGGGAGTGGACGAGGTCCTAGTGTTCTTTACTTGCTCGGTCACCTGCCGGTAATACTGTCAGTTTCCTTCTCTATAAAGGGGAAAAGAAAATACTCTCTCAGAACTGTGGTTCTCTCTGAGAAACGATATGGGTACAAAAGCTTTTGCGCTGCCAGGAATAAAAACATCATTAAAAGCTGTCATTTGGTTATATGATACACTGTAATCTCATAATTATGGAATATCTAGGAGAGCCTTGCACCTCCCTTTCATTTACCCGCAAGAGTGCAGCTCTTTTAACCGATCCCACATCTTGGGACCAATACTCATAAATTGTTTGCTGCCTCCCCTGCTCCATTCTGCCGTTTCACATGGCTGGGTCAACATTTTCTTTACGAATTTGGGGTATTCTTTAGCATAGCTGTTAAGATTTATTCTGGAAAGTGGCTGAATGTTGCCAGCATTGCTTCGGGAACTGGTAAGAAAAGTTCCATGTCTGGGCCAGTAGTGGGCATGCGTCCATACCTACTCAATGACCTTCAAATGCGCAATATGTCAATTAAAATACATCTTTTTTTTTTTAAAGATTTATTTGAGAGAGAGAGAGAGAAAGAGAAAGAGTGCACAGAGGGAGAGGGAGAAGATGCCCCACGGGGAGCGGGGAGCCTGACTCGGGGCTCGATCCCAGCACCCTGAGATTATGACCTGAGCCGAAGGCAGACGCTTAACCTACTGAGCCACCCAGATGCCCCTAAAATAAAGCTTTTAACCCCTCAGGTTAGTGAGATAGGAAATGGGTGACTACTGTATTGGAAAACGTGCTGGATTTGCAGTTAATTTTTGACCTCTGACTCTGTCAGTTACTAGCTTAATGGCCCTGAGTAAATTATTGGGCCTTTTTAGTCCTCCATTTCTGACTGTAAACTGAGAATGAATAATACACATCTCCTCAACTTTAAAGGATTATTGGGGAACTGAATAAGATCACGTAGACAAAAACATTCTGCAAATTTTAAAGCACAGAGTAAGTCTTCTAAGGGACTGAGGGCTACAGGATTCCAACAGTGTATGCTCAGAGCCTTGTGTACAGTAGGACCTCAACAAATGGGAACTGAAAGGAAGGGCTACCCAACCACCACCACTAATTCTTCTGGCAACTTGACGTGTAGTCCAGAGGTGAGGGAGAGTGGGAGACAGATTTGGCAGGTTAATTTGGGCTCAGCATGACACAGGGATGAAAACAATGAACTTCAACATCTGGTTATGGTTTCTAAGGAATCAGTTCAAATGACAAAACACAGGGAACACATTCGATTCTAGAAGGCAGGATCCTTCGGGTGTCCCCTGGGCCCACTGAAACGCAGACAACAGGCCAACCCCCATTAACTACCAGGAGAAGACAGATGTCCAGGTTGGGGAGCAGGAAACCGCACTTCCCTTCACCTTTTCTGCCGGCCCTGGTCCTCTTCCTGCCATCCAGCCCACCTGGGACCCCAGAGCCCCTGCTGCCCTTCTCTCTGGCTTCTCATATTCGGCCTGCACTCGCAGCCACTTGCCTTCATTTCGAGTTTAACTCTTTTATTGTTCACTGTGGTTCCTGGTGGTTCATCTCCCCTCTCTAAGGTCAGAGACTGTACTTCAAGTGTCTTAAGGCCCCACAGCCCCTGTCTGAGGGCCTACCTGTGGCAGGTGATCCATACTTGCTGATGAGGAGCCCGGACAGCCGTTAAGGAGCTGGGACCTGGCCCTGGAGGCCGTGGGAGTCCTTAAAGGGACTGAAAGGACAGTGACCTGGTTAAGCCTCTCTTGCAGGAAGATGATCTTTAAGGCAGCCTGGATGGGTGAGGAAAGCCAGCTTTTAAGGAAGGGAAAACCTGCTTCAGGTCCATAAGGCCTTCTGAAACTCTCAGGTCTGGATGTGTTTGGGGACTCAGAACTTCTTTTTAGAAAGGCAAACTGATGCCTCCATCGCATACTGTACAACACCTGGGCAGGGTCTGGGGCCGTTGAATGAACAGTCACAGGAAGTGAGATCAAAGCTATAAAGAGCTTGCAGCTAGTTCTACCAAATAAGTTTTGTTGTTGTTTTTTGTTTTTAAATTGAGGGCCTTCAGAGCTTTTAAAACGTCTGAGTTGAGGGAGAGATTTTTGGTTGATACTCTAAAGGAAAGCCTTCTAAGGAGGCTGGGCCTGTTAACCAAAGACTCTCTTCATTTTCTGCTGGAAAGAGGAAAGGCTCAGGCCAATAGAATGTGAGCTATCTGGAGTGTGGGCTATGCTGGAGGGAGGGAGAGGCTCAGGAGAACAGCAGCAAGGGGTGAGGAGAGGGAAGCTGGCCATAGGCTATGCTGGGTGCATGTTGAAGCTACCAAGGGCAGCCAAGGAGAAGCCCCTCGGGAGGGCTGCCGAGGACTCTTAGGACAAGAACGCCTAGTAATCGGTTTTGAAATTGTTTGCATTGCTTTCCATAAGACCTCTCCTCGCCCACCCCGCCTGCCAGTGGATTCTCTAGAACAGTGCTAACAGAAATAGAATATGAACCACCTATGTAATTTAAAAATTGCTAGTAGCTATGTTAAAGTAAAATGGTGAAGTTAATTTTAATAATATATTTACTTAACCCAACATACCCCAAATATTGTCATTTCAACATGTAATCAATAAAAATTATGGAGATTATTTATGTCTTTGTTTTGTTTTTGTACAAAGTGTTTGACACCTGGTGTGTACTCTACACTAAGAACCTATCTCAGCGCAGACTCTCCACATTTCCAGTGCTCCACAGTTACCCATGCCTGGGGGCTCCTGGACTGGGTCAGCTCTAGATGCCACAGCTGGGCCAGTCTCATACCTCAGATGGCTCAGGCTTCCCCACAGGTGAGTCTCCCAGGTGGGACCCTAGCACACTCCACACTTCTACTTGAATACATACAGCTTGACTCATTTAATTCAGCAGCTTACCAAAGACCAGGGGATTAATGCCAGGTACCTGCATTTATGAGCATAAATATATTCTTTTTAGTGAGAGCTCTTGGGATAGGCTGGAAGTGTGCCTTCAAATTGCAAAGGAAAAAAATCTGGGAAATGTATTTTTCTGTAAAAACTCTGAGTTTCTGTGCATATCCAGAGCTACACAGGATGCAGGAGGTAGTTATCCCTGCTTCCACTTTTTTCATTATAAATGACCATGGTTAGTTCCAACAACCTTAATAAACAGAATATTTCTCAAGCTCACAAAACAGCACTCTATCTTCACTAGAGCTGGGATTACATTTGTAATGTAGAATTCTGAGAATTCTCGAGCACGTATAAGCACCTGCAAGCCATAAAATAGGAGAACTGAGGAAGAAGCTGAAATTAAGTGTCTGTAAAAATAAGGATGATCAATCACAGAGTCCCTCTCCTTGGCCAAAGAACTCCCGAGAAGCCGTGAAAAGCTTGCCTGTGTGGGGAGGCACCCCAAACCACTCCAACGGGGCACTTAGGAACACCGGTCACCCCCTTCCCACGGGGCACACTCACTCTTCACAGCCTGATGACCTCACACAACAGTTAGCTGTCCAAACCCATTAAAACAAAATTGATGATGATGATTATTTTTTTTGGTGAGTGTGCAGATAAAATTCACAAATGAATTGCCCAAGAAGTCAATTTGACAGATTATCACATAAAATCTCGGCTGCTTGGAAGAACTGTAAAAAGTTTCATTAAGACAGTTTCATCCTCTGTCTTCTCATACCCAACACTGCTGCATGTTACAGCAGCAAGACTCGGTGGTTTGTGCCTAGGAAGCTAAAAATCACTGTGTCTTAGCTGAACAGTATTTAATTTTAAGCCGGGTTATCTTATGCTTCTATTATTTAAACTCTGCATTACATTTAATGTAAAAGGCCTAATCCAGGGTACGCATCCTGTCTACACAGGTACATCTGCACCCACTTAGTTTGCCACAAAAGAGAATCAAGTTATACTTATTGCCCTACTACATTGCTCTTTCTTCCTTCTGCTCTAGACATGCAGTCTCTAGAAGCCCAGAATTTGGACTAATGAAAGCTCTGCACATTCTACAGCACAGTGTGAGATTCCTGTGGACTGGTGGAATTCTGGATGACTATGGGGAAGGAGGTGGCCAGCCTCGCTGCTCCCTTTGATCTCCTCTTCCTCTCTTTCTTCTGAGGGAGTGAGGCCCTTCCCATGCCTGTAAGATCTGAAGGCATCAGGTGCCTTAACTCCTTTTTGCTTCCCACCCCAAGGAAAAGACAGTCACTTGGCTCTTCACAGGCAGAGAGTAGAAGCAGGAGAAATCTGGAGAGGAGGACTTCCACAAGATTTTGGATCAGGTTCCTGCAGATTTGAGAATTCTTGATGCCATGTGGGGTCCTACCACATACTTAGCTGGGCAGCACTGCAGGTGAATGAGATGGCCTTCTGTCCATCCCTGTTCTGGGTATGGTGTGTGTGTGTGTGTGTGTGTGTGTGTGTGTGTGTCTGTGTGTGTGTGTGTGTCTGTGTGTGTGTGTGTCTGTGTGTGTGTGTGTCTGTGTGTGTCTGTGTGTGTGTGTCTGTGTGTGTGTGTGTGTCTGTGTGTGTGTGTGTGTGTCTGTGTGTGTGTGTGTGTGTGTGTGTGTGTGTGTGTGAGACTGTAGCTATCCTACCTCAAAAAAGACTTTCCAACCCAAGGACCATCTGTAAAAACCTAGAGTTTATCAGAGAAAACAAAATGCACGTTTCAGGTCTATAGGGCAAATGTGGTAAAGAAGAACAGTTAGTAAGATCATGAGTTAGGTTTCTGTACATACTTCTATTGTAAAGGCTAATTCTTCTTCAAAAAATAAGCAAGACATTCTGTTCTGTAGAAAGGTCCTTGGAATCAAAACAGAAGAATAGGTCGTGCTAAGTAAGGACCCAGGCTCTGATAACTCAGTTCAGGCTCTGACAGCTCTGCCAGGTATCTCAGAGCTGAGGGGCTGAGTCCTTCTCCTGGCTCTGATGTCCAGTACTTACAGTGGGAATAATAAAACCAAGTCTGCTTGACATTTTTCCAAAGAAGACATCCGAATGGCCAACAGACACATGAAAAAGCACTCAACGTCGCTCGGCATCAGGGAAATCCAAATCAAAACCTCAATGAGATACCACCTCACACCAGTCAGAATGGCTAAAATTAACAAGTCAGGAAACGACAGATGTTGGCGGGGATGTGGAGAAAGGGGAACCCTCCTATACTGTTGGTGGGAATGCAAGCTGGTGCAGCCACTCTGGAAAACAGTACAGAGGTTCCTCAAAAAGTTGAAAATAGAGCTACCATACGATCCAGCAATTGCACTACTGGGTATTTACCCCAAAGATACAAATGTAGGGATCCGAAGGGGTATGTGCACCCCGATGTTTATAGCAGCAATGTCCACAATAGCCAAACTGTGGAAAGAGCTAAGACGTCCATCGACAGATGAATGGATAAAGAAGATGTGGTACACACACACACACACACACACACACACACACACACACACACACACACACACACACAATGGAATATTATACAGCCATCAAAAGGAATGAGATCTTGCCATTTGCAACAACGTGGATGGAACTAGAAGGTGTTATGCTGAGTGAAAGAAGTCAATCAGAGAAAGACATGTATCATATGACCTCACTGATATGAGGAATTCTGAATCTCAGGAAACAAACTGAGGGTTGCTGGAGTGGGGGTGGGGTGGGAGGGATGGGGTGGCTGGGTGATAGACATTGGGGAGGGTTTGTGATATGGTGAGCGCTGTGAATTGTGCAAGACTGTTGAATCACAGATCTGTATCTCTGAAACAAATAATGCAATATATGTTAAGAAAAAAAAGAAGATAGCGGGAGGGGAAGAATGAAGGGGGGGATACTGGAGCGGGAGACGAACCATGAGAGACGATGGACTCTGAAAAACAAACTGAGGGTTCTAGAGGGGAGGGGGGTGGGGGGGTGGGTTAGCCTGGTGATGGGTATTAAAGAGGGCACGTTCTGCATGGAGCACTGGGTGTTACATGCAAACAATGAATCAGGAACGCTACATCAAAAACTAATGATGTAATGGTATGGTGATTAACATAACAATAAAAAATTTAAAGAGAAAAAAAACAAGTCTGCTTTCTTCACATGTTGTTGTTGAAGACAGGGTGATGTAACAGATGTAACTACTTTATGAATATTAATAAGGCAGTAACCAAATACCTGACAGTGTGTTTGCCTGCTGCCAAGATATCTATGGCCTGTAACACGAGGTCTCATCTGTGATGTTCTATGATGCTTATGTCTGCCTTTTCCTGCTCCAAAACTTCTCTGTATATTCCCAGGCTGTTCAAAATAGAATTCCAAGGGTGTATCGTCTGTAGGACTGGGCAGTAGCACAGTGTTATCTTGATCCTGGAGCTAACCCAAAGTTCCAGGAACCAAAACATCTTTAAACTTCCCAGTTTGAAAACTCTGTTCTATGAAACAACATTCTCTAACCAGGCATCTCTACTCTTTGCCTGTGGACCACTGTTTTAGCGGCCTGTTTGTGTTTTTTTAAAGCCTATTTCCCAGCCCCCGGGGCAGCTACGTGTCTTGTGGCACCATTAACAATGGAGTTTGGGGGCCAATCTGGGCATCCCTTCAGTGCTCACTGACTGTTCAAGAGTCTGCCTGTGACTCATGCGTTGGACTGCCCAGCACTGGGGTGCTGGATGGCTGTCACCAAGCATTTGAAAATTTGGAAATTCCACCTCAAGCTCAAGTCCAACGCTGTTGATTCTGGCTGATTCTGGCTGACTATGTTCATGCAAAACAATCCAAGCACTGACTCACTTTGGGAATCTGGGCATTCTTGGGCTTTTGATATTGAGACAGTGGAAAACTTGTGTCAGTGTAGATGCTACCAATAATTTTTTATCTATTTAAGCACTTGATCTTTTACGTATTTACCCAGAAATGTCCAAGGCTCACCAAAGATAAGAGTTAACACTCTTTTGCAAGGAGAGACTGATCCACAGTGCTGACAGACACACAATTATGGACACCAAGTAAGAACATTTTAGGCATTTGGGCACCAGTATTCTGTAATTTTCATCACAGAGCCCCTGTACACATGTTGTTAGATTTACACCTAAGTACTTTACTTTCTTTGAAGCAACTGTAAATGGTATTGTATTTTTATTTTGGTTCCTACTTGTTGTCAGTACACAGAAATGCAACTGATTCTCGTGTGTTGTTCTTGTATCCTATAATCTCCCAGAACTCATTTGTTTGTTCTATTTGATAGGTTCTCTGGGATTTTCCATATAGACAAGCATGTTGTCTCCAAATAGAGACAACTGTGTCTCTTCTTTTCCAATACGTATGCCTTCTATTTCTTGCCATACTGCAGCGGCTAGAACTTTTGGTGTTACATCGAATAAGACTGGTGTCAAATAGGTGTCAAATTTTGTAAAATGATTTTTTTGCATCAATGCATGTGATTATATGCATTTTCCTTTTTAGCTTGTTTGATACAAAAGATTACATGGGCTGATTTTCACATATTGAACCAGTGTTGCATACCTGGAATAAATGGTATGCATGGTATATTATTCTTTTTATACATTGTTGGATTTAACTTGCTAAAATTTTCTTGAAAAAAATTTTTAAAAAATTTTTGAAGTATACAAGAGATATTGGTCTATGATATTCTTATTTTGTTTTTGTCTGGTTTTGGCATCAGGGTAATATTTACCTCATATGGTTTGGGAATCTTTTCTGGAAAAGACTTTACAAAATTAATGTTAATTTTTCTTTATATAAATGATAAAATTCTCCAGTGAAAACATCTGTGCCTAGAGACTTCTTTTTGGGGGGAGCTTTTAAATTACAAAGTAAATTTCCTTCACAGTTATATGGCTATTCAGGTTAACTATTTCAGCTTGGCTGAGTTCTCATAATTTGTGGGTTTTCAAGGATTTGACCCCTTTCATGTAAATTGCAAGATTTATGTGTTTAGAGTTACGTTCATAGGGTTATCTTATCCTTCTGACGTCTGCAGGGTCTTACAGTGGTACCCTTTGTTTCATTCCTCATATTGGTTACTTCTATTTTCTCTCTTTTTATCTTCAGTCTTGCCAGAATTTTATTAATTTCTTCAAAGAATCAGTTTTTTGTTTATTAATTTTTTCTATTGTTTTCCTGTTTTCAATTTCATTGATTTTAGCTTTTATTCTTGTTATTTCCTTTCTTCTACTTGCCTTGGGTATATTTTGCTCTTCTTTTTCTAGTTTCTTATGGCAGGACTTAGATAATTGATTTGAGATCTTTTTTCATTTCTAATGTAAGCATGTAGTGCTACAAATTTCCATCTTGATATTGTTTTAGCTATATCCCATAACACTTTGATATGTCGTGTTTTCATTTTCAATTTCTATGTGTATTATAAATTTCCTTTTGAAATTTCCTCTTTGACCTATGGTTATTTAGAAATAAGCTGTTTAATTTCCAAGTGTTTGGAGATTTTCCTGTTGTCTTTCTGTTATTTTTAGTTTGATTCTGTTATGGTCAGAGAATATAATGTATATGATTTCTATTCTTTTAATGTTAAGGTTTGTTTTATGACCCAGAACAAGGCTTATCTTGGTGAATGTTCCGTGGGTACTTGAAAAGAATGTGTGTCCTAACTGTTGTGGGGTGAAGTGTTCTATTAATGTCAGTTAGATCCTGTTGCTTGAAGGTATTGTTCAATTCCTCTAATCATTGTTGATTTCCTGTCTAGTAGTCTATTAATTGCTGAGAATGGGGTTTTGCAATCCCTGACTATAACTATGGATTTGTCTGTTTATCTTTTCAGCTCCATCAGTTTTTGCTTCATGTATTTTGAAGTGCTTTTGTTTCTAAATATACATTTCAGGTTGGCATATCTCCTTGGTGGATTGATCCTTTTAACATTATGTAATTTCCCTCTTTGTCCCTTGTAATTTTCCTTGCTCTGAAATCTACTTTTAAAATATTAATATAGCCATTCTTAGTTTTTTAAATTAATTTTTACATGATGTATCTTTCTGGTAGTTTTGCTTTTAACCTACGTATGCCATTGTGTTTGAAATGAGTTTTTTGTAGACACTAAGTAGTTGAATCATTTTTTAAAAATCCACTCTACCAATCTCTGTATTTTGATTGGTGTATTTAGACCATTTACATGGAATGTAATTATTGATAGGTTAGGGTTTAAGTCTGCCATATTGTCAGTTACTTACTGTTTTTCTTTTGTTTCTCATTCCTTTTTTTTTCTTGCCTTCGTGTGGGTTACCTGAATATTTTTTAGAGTTCCATTTTGATTTATTTATAATGATTTTGAGTATATTGCTTATATTGTTTTAAGGGTTGTTCTCAGTATTGCCACACATAGATCACTTATCACAGCCTTCTGGTATCCACTTTGCGTAAAATGTAGAAGCTTTAATTCAAGTTCCTTTATCCTCTCTACTGTGAAAACTATCTTCATCAGTTCACCTGGGTTTGGAACAGTTTTAGAAGTTTAAGTCTGAAATATTTAAGCCCTGTGGTCTCTGAACTTCCAGTGTGACTCTGAGGTCTCAGAGCCATTACTGCATCCAATAATACTTACGGACATAGGCACCAGGCCTACAGATATCTCACATAACACACCCTCCCTTTGTCTATAGATGTATTTTAAAAAAACATAAGAATAAACTACCAACTCTGGCTTAGGCCTCAGATGTAACACAAAAGCCCTGGGAAGAATGTCAGCATCAATACATTGTGCCATGTCTTTGGTTGCAATTGGGTAAAACGAAGTACTAGGTATTGGAATGTATGGATTTCACCATGGAGAGCCACTTGACTTTCAGAATTCGGTTCCTATATTATCTCTGAATTCTAGAAATTAAAACCAGCAAAGCAACTAATCGTGTTTCTTGCCCTTTATTTGCTTTGCCAGCCCCTGGGTTCACCTAATCAGTGGATTAAACTATACAGTTCTAGACCATGAGACATACTATGTTACTAGGTCACTGTGCTAATGCCTGACTAACCTACATTTCAAAATGTTCAGGCAATAACTAAGGTGAATTTTCATTTTGTAGTGATTTTATATGCCTATCATATATTTATTACTAATATATTTATTATGTTATGAGGAAATATATTAGGGGCAAAATCAGGTACCCATATATTTGGTATAATGATAGAGAGAGGAACTGAGCTAGAATTTGAAACTCATGTGGCATTATCACAGAAGTAGGAAAGGATCTCATGTGAGAACCTAGAGAGACAATCAGGAGAATTAGAAGAATGTACTCTCAGCAGAGAGAATGGCATGAACAGAGCTAGGTAGAAGAAAGATCCCAGAGCATGACAGAGGAATAGCAAGTATTAGTTTGGATCATGCTTTGGGTATGTGGGGACTGAGGGTAGATAGTGGAAGATGAAGCTAGAGAAAGAAATAGGGGAAGATCACAAAAGATTCTAAAATCCAGGTTTGGAATTTGAACTTAATTTTTGGTAGTACATAGTTATCAAACACTTTAGAGCAGAGAAGTGGCATGATCAGAACTGTGTTTTTTAAAATTTATTTATCTGGGGGGAGGGGCATAGGGAGAGGGAGAGAGGGTCTCAAGCAGACTCCCCGCTGAGCTCAGAGCCCAACACAGGGCTAGATCCCATGACCCTTAGATCATGACCTGAGCTGAAACAGAGTTTGACGCTTAACTGACTGCACCACCCAGGCACCCCCAGAACTGTACTTTAGGTTAATTAATCTGGCAGCTTCGTAGAGATGGTATGAAGCAATTGGGGGCAGGGAGATCAGGTTTCTACAGAGGACAGGGAAGGGAGAAAGGGAAGGCCCAAACTCAGGTGGCCATAAAGACTTACAGAAAAAGAATTATGTAGGAGAAGCTATGGGCATAGAACTTGATAGGCTATAGCAAGTTACCAAGTGTTGGGGCCAAGGAAGGGGAGAGAAACCATGGTTCTGAGTCTGGAGGTCACTGTTAGCAAAAGTAGGCAATATAAAAGTAAGAGCTGGGGGCAAGAATGGAGAGGAGTATTAGATTTTGAATATGTAGGATTTGGGGTCTCAGTAGATGGCAGGAAAGACTGGTTAGAAGCTCAAGGAAGATACCACAGTTAGGGATCTCAACTTGAGAGGCATCTGGACAGAGATGAGAGTTAAAGCTATGGGAATGGATAAGATCATCATGAGAAGGATGTAGAGAAAAAGAAACAGACCAAAGACTGAACCTTCCCTCATAGGGTGGCAGACAAGGAACAGATGGTTCAAAGAGGGCTTGATCAATGACGGGGCCATAGGCTGCAAAGACATCAAGGGAGTTAAAGACTCAGAAAGGGCCACTGGTTTGGCCCAGTGGTGGGTCCACAAGTAGCAGACAGTGGTGGGCTGTAGTGGACAGGTGGTCAGGAAGAGAACCCTTGGGAGCGAGTGGCTATGATGGTTGATGGATGTGCCTGTTGTTTCCTTTGGGAAAATATGAACCAGTTACAGGCCCAGGTAGGAAGAGCACCTAAGAAAAGAACAAGATAGGAGGAAGGACATGAGGTGAGGGGTACCAGAAGAGAAAAGGATCAGACATTTCTTCTACTGAGATGGGAGAGAGGCAGGCTGGGATAAAGCTAGGAAAAGGTTTAAGGTGAAAACAATGGAAACATAGGGTGTTGCTCCAAACGTAATGTACTCACGACCAGATTATTTTTCTTTTCAATCAAAACCCCTTTTTTTTTTTGCTGAAATTAATATGACCCAGTTAGGGCAAAGGTGGTTTCCCAAGTCTGACTAATCATCAAAATTAACTGTGAAACTTTCCCAAAATACATATTTCTAGGCCCAAACCCAGCCACACCAAATCAGAATTTCCCAGGAATCTGCATTTTAAAGCCCTTTCAGGGATTCTGAAGGTTAGCTGGGTTTGGGACCTCCTGAGTATGGTTTTCCAACCAAGGACATGTATCAGGATCACAGGGGCAGGCACGAATTAACTGACTCTGCAGAGCACAGCTTATTCATATTTCAAAAAGCTCTCCAGATGATCCGATGTGCACCCTGGATAAGAACCACAGTAGAGAGATTGGATTGGGAAAAAACAAAAACAAAAAACCCAGTAACTAGTTGCATAGAATACTGAAATTCACCAAACCGATTGGTTCTCTGTTACTTATGTCACCTGACAATTTCCTTTGGACATTTCTCCTATCGAAACGGCATCTGCTCCTAACCTGGCTGTCACAGGTGGACTGATGTGTTTCTCTGTGGCTTCTCAGTGCATTTACACAGGCGGCCAGGCCTGCAGGGATGCCATCTGTGGCTCTGTGGAGAGAGCCTGGCTTTGAAATTTTTTGAATTCTCTTTAAGGGAAAATATACGGAATAACATTGTTCAGTCTCTGAACTAATGACACAGTGTATCTCATAAAAGAAACAAAGATGCAGAATGGAGGAAAGAGGATAGAAAAAGCAATGATGGTTCCTATTTCACTAACCTAAAAGAAAATATTGTCAGGCAGATTCATAATTTGGCCAGAAAATTCCTTGCACTGTTTGGTCGATTTTTTTTTTTTAAAGCAACAGTAACAATACAACAGTTACAGAAATGAGAGCCTGGCACAGTTGCTTGGCTCTGAGGGAGGCCATAAGCCCAGCCCTTTTAAAAGCTCTCAAAGATATACAAAATTTTCTTTTATCCCACATGATGGTGTGATCCAATTCCTGCTCCAGCAGCCCGGACGTATCATCTGTTGGAGTATTTAAGTTTACGGCACAGAAGGAAACTGTCAGCTCCTCTCCCCTTTTATAGGACACTCACATTTGCATACTCAACAGACAGTACAAGCCTCAAAGGCCATACTCCCCCAAATGCAATAATCCTACTCTTGAAATACAGAAGATAAAATAGTAGCATGAAAATATTCTTACCCCGATGAAGGCTGGCTCCAGCTGTGGCTTAGAAAGTCAAAAACTAGTAAACTTGCTTGTAATAACATCCTAAAAATTCCAAAGGTTATTTTCCCCCATCCACAGTTAAAAAGCCATCTCCTACAGAACAGTGTCACATCTGTGACGTGTCCAGATTAAGGCAAGAGGTTTCTTGCTTCTAGTAATTTGTCTGGTTTGAGATTAAAGAAAAAAAAATCTGTCTTGAAGCTGTCAGTTAATATTTTTTAACTTTAAAAAAAGCCATCTTCACGCTTCACAGCAGAACTGTGTGATTTTTAAACAGAGGTAAATTCTCCTCCATATCAGGTATCTTATTGAGATATATATATATTTTGCATTTTAGTGCAAGGCAAGCAAACAAAAGGTTATCCACAAAGTTTCAAATGCATGTTAGTAACATAAAGTGAAGTTACCTTTCTTTGATATCGAATTACCTATGCATCTCACTGAAAAAACAAAATCCTCTTTGCAATTAATAAAAACTTGTGGTATTCTAACAAAGCTGGAAGCTAAGGATCTTCAAATTCCAAATCTTTCCATTCCTGGATGAGCTTTGGTAGTCAGATGTTAATAGGATGCCTGTTTGTTTTTTTTTTTTTTTGGCCAGTGTTCAGGCTAAAGAGTCTGTGAAACAGACTTTTTCCATCCTATGACCTCAGTTTTAGGATTTCTTTCTTGCAAAATGTTAGTTATTTTGCTTGGCAGATTGCCAGAACCCCTTCTTCCCTTCCCTCTCTTCTCCCTTCCCTTCTCTCCCTTCCTCACCTTGCTTATCTTCTATTCTTTGATAAAGTATGGATTTAAATTAATCCAGCTGGACCTACACTTACATGGTGTTTGGTAGGGTTGCTAGAATTAGCAAATAAAAGTACAGGATGCCCAGTTAAATCTGAAATTCAGGTAAAAAAATGAATAATTTTTAATATAAATATATCCCAAATATTGCATGGGATATACTTGTACTAAAAAAATTATTCCCAAATATTGCACCGGATATACTAATACCAAAGAACTATTCCTTTTTGCTCTGAAATTCAAATTTAACTGTGTGCCTTGTATTTTATCTGGCAATACTAGTTTGGATGTTAAACAGAAGGGCTTAAAAAACAACAAAGACATCTATTTACAACTGGAAGAAGAGAAATTTCCATTCCTATCCTTCTGAATGCTTTTTGTCTCGGTATAACACTCAATGGCATTGGTTTTTTTTTGACCCATCCAGTTTTACTAACAGTCTCACAAAGCATACCACATCCTGACACTGTCTGAAGAAGTCCACAGGGTTTCAGCTCTGAATCACCAGAGCCCAGAACTCGCAAAATGGGTCCCGCACGCAGACAGCACGGGGTTGTAGTCCCGCCACAAAACCAAAGAAACACTCAAGTTTTAATCGATCATTCTCCTTTGAAATTTGTGCATCAAATTTAATATTTTCAAAGGCACTGAAAGAGTTTTCTCTCTATCGTTCCCACTCTGAGGCAATTTAGCATGATTAATACAGTCATTATTAGGAAAAACAACAGAATTCAATTGTACTTCAAAATGTAATAAAATGATCACCTCTTGGACATTTTGAAAGGGAAGATGAAAATATTGATATGCTCCAGACATTTAAGATAAGATGACGATCTTAATTACATTAATTATTAATTCAAGTGTATTTTCCAACATCTAAGTACACCCAAGGGGGGCATGTAATTCAGAAATGATGTTCTCTTATTCAAAGATGTATTAATATTCAGTATTCTGAAAATATGTTGAAGTCTGATTGCCAGAATGGAGAATGTATAAAAGTGGGGTTAAAAGCATGGGTTCGGGAATCAAACTGAGTTCAAATCCCAGCTTTGTCACACACTAGCTGTGTGATGCTGGGCAAGTTACTTACCCTCTCTGTGCATCATTTCCTTTATCTGTAAATGGGGACAACCATTCCAGAGAGCTGTGAGAATGATACGAGTAAAATGCTTAGAACAGTGCCTACCACACAGTAAAGTGCTCAGTAAATTTTGGGGGTGAGGGTCATAGCCTAAACTGTCAATAGGAAAACAAAACTCACAAAATCAGAGACTGGCTCCATTTTTACAATTGGCCCAGGAGAAAAATGATTTTTTTTTCCTGTGGCCAAATGGATGATATATTAAAATTTTCAGAATGATAAATACCAGTATTTTACGTATTTATCCATTAAAAAAATCTTCTCTTTGTTTTCAGAGTATATAACTTCTTGGGTTGTGTGAAATTAGCATCAGATTATTTCAAGAAGTGAAGTTATTTGGTTAACAGTCCTATCCAACTATTGGTTGTTTTTCTTTTTCACCTTGCTTATATTCTCTTTACTCTCCCCAACTCCAAAAGCAAATGAACAACACTCTTTCCCCCATTCCTACAAGCCAATTAATCTAACTCAACCCTCTAGCATTAGCGTTAAACAGATTTTTGAATGAAATAGTCCCCAGTCACTGGGTTTCCTGCCATCTGGTCACTTCGAATTTCATTTGTTTGTGTTTTGAACCAGGAACGGAGTCCAACAGTGCTGAGTCTACTCTACAACACAGCTCAGGTGTCTGCAGTCAGAGGTGGTGGTAAAGAAAGAGTGCTTTCAAGTCAGATACCTCTAGGGTAATATCCTGGCTGGGCCACACTACCTGTGTGAGCTCCCCGAGACTCGCTTTCTTTATCTATAAAAAGAGAGATTCTAATACTGTCTACTTTTTTGGGGTTGCTATGAAGATTCAAAGAGTTGATTCTTCTACAGGGTGATCCTATGTTTTGGTTTACACCTGTCGTCCCTGCATCACTGTTAAATTATATAGTTATCCAATTTTTATTAGGCATTTAACATACAGACTGGCTGGTTACTATTCAGGATTTGTTACCTCTTTTTTTTATTTTTTAAAGATTTTTATTTATTTGACAGAGAGAGAGACAGCAAGAGAGGGAACACAAGCAGCGGGAGTGGGAGAGGGAGAAGCAAGCTTCCCGCGGAGCAGGGAGCCCGATGCAGGGCTCGATCCCAGGACCCTGGGACCGTGACCTTAGCCAAAGGGAGACGCTTAAAGACTGAGCTACCCAGGCACCCAGGATTTTTTACCTCTTAATCATGATATACCAACACCTTTATACTATTCTAAAGAAATGCTTTAAGTCCCACCAAGCCCTCATTTTTAAAAGCAGGGATGGCCCTTTTAACATAGAAAGATGAGTGCGTGCATGTGTGTCAAAGTTTGGTCACCTGCCCACTAACCCTACCTTCCCTGTCCCTTTGTCTATTTCAGCTATAAGAAGCTCAAAGTGGGGGTGGAGTTCTCTGCGGTAGAACCTTGAGGGCAGAGGCTTAAATATTTTACATGCTTTGGTGGGATTGTGTGAGTACTGCTTTAGCAAAATATACTCTGCCAACAGCGCAGAAGGCCCTCTGAGGTGAGCAGGGGGGCCAGGGCTGGGAAGCTGTCCTTTTCCTTCTGCCAGCTACTTGGACTGTCAGATGAATCCCAGACTGCAGCCTCGGCTCTTTCCAAGATCTCCATCACTGTGCAGTAACAGCGCCCTTCCTCATTGTCTATAACCAGGCTTCCTCCTACTTCTTCCCCAGCTCTCTGGGACACAGTCCTTTTGATGATCTGGAGGGAGGGAAGACTTTCCCTTGTATAGGCTTTCAGGGAAATACCAGCCCTTCATGCAGAAACAGGATTTCTCCCTTAAAATCGCCTTTGCTTCATGTGCCCTCTGTACCAGGCCACAGACTGAAAGTGGTTCCTGCAAGTGGTTCTGGAGCTGGCTGACCTAGCTGAAATCTAGGCCATGGCCCACTGCAAAATCTCCTCGAGCCAACTTGCAACTCTGAGACTTTGATTCTCTGTTCTATAACATGGGATGTAATAATACAATAATGCACCTCATTGGATTATTGTAAGAATTAAATAAGACAACATGTCCAGTACAGCCTCTGGCACAAAATAGGCATTTAATGCCTGGAAAGTATCATAATGGTACCAGGCTGCCTGGGGAGAGATCAGCATTAGAGGCAAAGAGAATCTGTGTGATCGGGGGGTGGGAAGAGGGGGAGAATTCAGTTTGCAAATATATAAACTCTGCATTTTGGAGATTTACATCTTAATTAAAATCTGTAGAAGAGAAAGAACAAATCGCTAGTGGTATTTCTGAACGAAGATACAGAAAATGCACAGCAAATGTATTCCAACCATCCCTTGTGTTATTCCACATTCATTCATTGATTCATACCAACGATTTCTTATTGTGTAGGTATTATGTCTAAATAGCTGGGCAAAGCTTCAGCACAAGAGCATGAAGAAGCTTTATAAAAGAAAATATTTGGAGGAAGCATAATTAGTCTGTTAATGACAGGCAATATTTATTGATTACCCACTGCGATCAATAAATATGGTCATATTTATTGATTTACCACACTCTCCCATGGCCTAAGTGACTCCTCAGAAAAATGTTGCTATATGCTAAAGCCACAGTGAATACAGAGTAGCTAAAGTTTATTAATTAATGTCTGTGGGGACTGGAATTGCTCATTGCAGAAGTGTCAAACTCATGTCCAGAAACTGTCCACCTTAATCATTAAGTGAAGGAAGCAGTTACTTATGCGATCTAATTAGGGGTCGCCGCAAAACTTTTCCTTGTTGCGTAACGTACACTCCAACTATCTACCTTCTTGAGCCTGTGAATGGGTCCTAAAATTTTCTGAGTTGTCAGGCCTCCTTTGAGCTCAAGCTTTCCTTGGCCCTGTGAGAACACTTATGGCTTCTCTGAGGGGAGTACTGCAGGGTATAAACTAGTCATATTCTGGTAGTGTGGGGAATGGCAGAGCCGAGTGGGAAGAGACTCACTGGATACAAACCTCTGGACAAGCTTCTTCTTTTTTTTTTTTTTTGGACAAGCTTCTTATACCCTTTCAGTCTCAGTTTCCTCATCTGTAAGAGATGAAGAAAGAACTCCCTTGGAGGCTATGGGGAGGTCTGAAGAGGGGCACGTCATTTCCTTCTCCTTCCTCACTCCTTTGGCACAGATTATGTATCATTAGTTGGTCAGTAAACGATAGTGTGTTATGAACATTGGCTGGCAAAAGGTGGATTGGTGTGGTTTGATCTGTATTTTAAAATATTAAATAAGAATAGAAGATGTCAGAGTAATTGTAGGTAATGTTTTGTGATACCATTCTTTCAGTACATACACTTTCATCGGACATGATACAAAATGTACTTCTGACTGTGTAGGTTATGTTCAAAAAGGATGAAATGAGTATACACCCAAAATAACTAAAGGCAGGAATTCAAAGAGGTAGTTGTATACTCATCTTCATAAGTAGCGTTATTTGCAACAGCTAAAAAGTAGAAGCAACCCAGGTATCCACTGATGGATGAATGGAATCACACACCATGGAATATTATTTCATTATGTGTGTGTGTGTGTGTGTGTGTGTGTGTGTGTGTGTGTGTGTGTATACACCATGGAATAATATTCAATCATAAAAAGGAAGGAAATTCCTTTTTAAAAAGGAAAGAATTTCTGACACACGCTACAACGTGGATGAACCTTTGAAGACATCACGCTAAGTGAAATAAACCAGATACAAAAGGATAAATACTATGTGATTCCACCAATACGAGGTCCGGTCAAATTCATAGAGACAGAAAGTAGACTGGTGGTTGCCAGGGGGAGATGGGAGTTACTGGCTATGACAATTCATTAATTCAGCATATTAGCAGAGTCTCCATTTGGGGAGATCAAAGGAGTTCTGTGGATGGATGGGAGGGATGACTGTACAACTTTGTGACTGTGCCTAATGCTACTAACCTGTACACTTAAAAATGGTTAAGATGGTAGATTTTATGTTACATGTATTTTATCACAATTAAAATTTTAAAAAGACAGTAAATTACAAAAAAAAAAATATTGAGAAACCCTGACCTAGATAACACTCTGAGAAGTGTGTTTGGATGGAGCCTGGACATAAAGGAAAGAGAAAGCGTGGATCTCTGGGGAACCAAATGGGTCAGGGAATATACTCTCTAGTTTTTTGAAGAATTCTCTTTTGTGACCTCTGGGACCATGGGCCTTCCAGTCTGGCATAAGAACACAAAACAGAAGGTTTGCTTCTGTGAGAGCATAATTTCCAGCCTACATTCTAGGGTTCATATTGTATTTTAATTTGAGAGTACAACCAATACGATAGCAAGGTCTAGCTTCCCCCTCAGGTAAAACTGATATACTCATCTCTTCTCTTTCAACAAGGCTGTCCAGTCTTGGACTCATTCGTATCTGAGTGTTGGGTCCAGGTCTTCCTTCCTTATTGCATAAACCATACTTCTCAAAGGCCTTCAACCTAAATTTGTTCAATTACATAATGAGGGGGTCCAAGGAGCCCTAAAGGCCCTTCCTATTATATTTTTTATTCTTGGTGTCTGAGAGTTGAAGAAACAGAATCTGGCCAATTTTTTCTAGGCAAAAGTTGTACACCAGGTTTCTCATTTTCTTAGCAGACAGAATCCTGGCAAATTGTTTAAACAGATACGGAAAGGAAGTCTCTGGGGACAGACACCTCATAGACTAAAAGAACAGCCATTATTTAGATACGGATGCTGTGGCCAAAATAAATATCAGGAAGGTTTCAAAGTTCTCTGAAAACACACACACACACACACACACACACACACATGTACAAACTATAAAACCATCTTTTGGTAACAGTTCTCAAATCAACTTTGATCTCTCAACTTCCAGAACCTATTATATGATCAGTTTGTATAACCTTATTATTAAATGCACATGTATAAATGACAGATTTCTCTGTGTTTGGCATACAATTTTTTCTCTATTTTTTCCTTTGTATTTAACATTTTCTAAGACAGCTCTACAAGGGGCATAAGAAATTTTTAATGAATATGGTCATGAACTGTTTATGTCCCTCCAAAATTCGTATGCTGAAATTCTAACTCCCAAGTGATGGTATTAGGAGGGCGTTGGGGAGGTAATTAGAATCAGTGTCCTTATATGAAGGAATATAATAAAGCTTGCTTCCTCTCTCTTCTCAGCAAGAAGAGGGCCATCTGCAAACCAGGAAGTGGGCCCTCACCAGATGCTGGATTTGCCAGCACCTTGATCTTAGACTTCCCAGCCTCTGAAACTGCAAGAAGTAAATTTCTATTGTTTACAAGCCACCCAGTCTATGGTAGTTTGTTTTAACAACCTGAACTGACAAAGATAAATATTTTTCATTGATGTGGACTTTCATCTTTATAAATGACTCACAGAGTTGGACATTATATACCTGGAAAGGATCTTTGGGCATCATCTAGACCCACTCTGTTCTACCAATCAATGATAGTGACATCTTCTAAGACATTTAAAAACAGAAGTCAGTGGTAAATTCTTTAGCCTCCTCCAGGTCATGCTTTCTTTACAGGAGAAGTGTAAACCCACGCACTCCTTGCCTATGCTCCTATTGTCTGAAGGCTTGGAGGAGAGCTCATTCCAGTTAACATCGCTGGACTAGACTGACCACTAGCCTTTCTTCTTCACTGCCTCAGGTCCACTAGAAGACCTTTTGAAACTTTCGTTTTTATCACCCTTCACCCCTTCTCAGTTTACTTTTTTTTTTAAAGGAAAGATTAAAATTCTAACTGAGCTCTGATACCAACTGCTAAGACAGGGTTGTTTTCTATCTTTTATTAAGTCATGAATCCTGTTAGGATTACAGTAATAACTGTTTATTGGTTGCCTACCAGGTAACTGGCACTTTCTATACATGAATTTCAACTACTGTATAAACTTTGGAGAAAGAACATTCTGTGAGTCATTCTAATTCAGTTTGAGCTTATAATAATTTCCAAGTCTTTTACTGTACCATATGCACACCTGATGGACCCTTCTTTTTCTGTCTCTTTTATTTATTTTTTTCTCCTAGGAGTTGAATACTTTGTGTTTGATCCCACTTCTTTCATTTATGAAGGTGATTTCAAATCTTCATGAAGTTTTTAACATTATAGGTGCTTTTTTCAACGAAGGGCCATCTACAGATACAGGAGGGTCCTGCCTCGGGATTCTTCTACAAGGGTATGCTATTGACCTCTCATTTGAGAGTGGATTTGTTAGTGGTTGGCAAGTCTGAATTAAGCAAGCACAGTGACCCTATCGAACTGCGGCCTCCATAGTATTTTGGGAATCTCCACTTGCTCATTATTCCTAGAACTTTTCTAGTACAGATGACAATCTGACAGGATCTCAATCTACTCGTCCTCTGCAGGCACCACCTTAATTGCTTGCTCCTCCTGGCCTGATTATTGTCTCCAAAGAAACTTCAGAAGAGCTCAAAGACAGCAGTAGAGTGGGACAGAGAGGTTAAAAGCTTGGCTTGAAGGTTCCAAATCTTGGGTTTAAATCCTGGCTTCGCCACTTCAAGCTATATAGAGCAGAAACCTTAATTCTCCTCTTTTTGCCTGTAAAATAGGGTGTTATTGGATTTTTGCTAAAAATTAGAGGTGATAAAACATGTAAACTGTTAAGACTAGTACTTGGTCAAGGTAAAAGCTCAAAACAGGTCAATTATTATTATCACCAGATAGAAAAGCTGCTACATAAATTTATCTTTTCTGTAAATTAATTTTGTTATTTGTTTAATTGAGGCAAAATTTATAGATAGTGAAGTGCACAGAACTTAAGTGTAAAATTCAGTGGGGTTTTGATAAATGTATATCCTTCTCACACAGCACAAATTAAAATATAGAACCCTTCCATCACTTTAGAAATTTCATCATGACCCCTTCCAGTCAATCCCCAGCTCTTCATAGCAACCACCAGCAATGAATGAGAGTTCTTGTTGCTCCATATCCTCACCAGCATTTGGTGTTGTCAGTGTTCTGGGTTTGGGCCATTCTAATGGCCATTCTACTAGTGGTATCTCATTGTTTTCATTTGCATTTCCCTGATGATATATGGAGTAAGAGCATCTATTCATGTTAAGGTCTTTGGCCCATTTTTAAATTGGGTTGTTTTCTTATTGTTGAGTTTTAAGAATTCTTTGTGTATTTTGGATACCAGTCCTTTATCAGATATGTTTTTCACAAGTATTTTCTCCCAGTCTTATTCCCTTGACATTAACTCGTCTTCATATTCTCATCTTCTCATTCTTTTCACATTGTTTTCCATGGAGCAGATGTTTTTAATTTCAATGAAATCCAGTTTAGCAATTATTACTTTCATGAATTATTCCTTTGGTGGTGTATCTAAAAAGTCATCACCACACCCAAGGTCGTCTAGATTTTCTCCTATATTATCTTCTAGGAGTTTTATAGTTTTGTGTTTTATATATAGGTCTGTAACCCATTTTGAGTTAACTTTTGTGAGGGGCATAAGGTCTGTCTAGATTCTTTTTTTCCTATGTGGATATCCAGCTGTTCCAGCACCATTTGTTTAAAAGGTTTTGGTCCACTGTAGTCTTTGCTCCTTTGTCAAAGATCAGTTGACTGTATTTATGTATTTATTCTGTTCCACTGATCTATTTCTGTATTCTTTTGCCAATACCACACTGTCTTGATTACTGTTGCTTTACAGTAAGTCTTGGATAGTCCTTTAGTCCTCCAATTTTGCTCTTTTCCTTCAATATTGTGTTGGTTCTTCTGGGTATTTTGCCTCTCCATATAAACTTTAGGATCAACTTGTTATATCCACAAAACAACTTGCTGGAAGTTTGATTGTGATTGCATTGAATCTACAGATCAAGTTGGGAAGTATGACTTTTGATTAGAAGTATTCCATTCTGTGAATAAACCATACGTATTTGTCCATTCACCAGTTGATGGATATTGGGGTTGCTTCCAGTTTTTGACTATTATGAATAAAGCCACTACAAATATTCTTGTACAAATCTTTTAAAGGACACATTTTCCATTTTTCCTGCGTGAATGCTACAAAGGGAATTGCTGAGTCATGCAATAAGTATGTGTTTAATTGCTGGTCAAATGTGTTTAACTTGACTAAAACCAGTCAAATGGTTTTCAAAAATGGTTATGCCATTTTACTTTTCTACCAGCAATGCATGAGATTTCCAACTGCTCCAGATCCTTGCCACTATTTGGTATTGTCAGTCCTTTCAATTTTAGCGGGTGGGTGTAATGGCATCTCATTGTGGTTTTAATTTTTATTTCCCTGAAGACGAATGTTACTGAAATGGCATTTTTCAAGTCATTAAAGTGAAATGCATCTCTTAAGCTGCTTGTTAGCCATTTGTGTATATTCTTTTGTCTGTTTGAGGAGGTTGCCCATTTGAAACATTCGTTTCTTTATCATTTTGTTATTGAATTGTCAGAGTTCCTTATGTATTCTGGATACAAATTATTTGTCAGATATATGTATTACAAATATAACCTCCCAGTCTGTGTCTTGCCTTGTCATTTTGTTGAGAAGGTATTTTTAATTTTGAGGAAGTCTAGTTCAACAGGATTTTCTTTTATATTGTATGTTTTTGGAACCTCTGTAAGACATCTTTGCCTATCTCAGGTTGTGAAGATATTCTCCTATGTTTTTCTCTAGAAACTTTAGAGTTTTAGCCTTTATATTGAGGTCTATGATTCATCTCAATTGTACGTAGTGTGAGATTCCTATTTTTTTCCCCCAGCAGTTGCTCCAACACTATTTGTTGAAAGCATTTGGCTTTTGCCAATGAACTGCTTGGTGGTTCTGTGAAAAATCAATTGACCATATATGTATGGGTCTATTTCTAGACTCTATTTTGCTCCATTTATGCACTATATATAATACTTCAGTTTTATAAGTCTTGAAATCAGGAACTGTAAGGCCTTCAACCTTGTTCTTCAAGACTGTTTTGGCTACTTAGGTCCTTTGCTTTTCTATTAAAATTTTAGAATCAAATCATCATTTTATATAAAAATGTCCTGCTAGCCTTTTGTTCAAGATAGTGTTGAATCTACAGAACAGTATGAAAAGAATTGACATATTAACATAATTAAATCTTCTAATTCATCAACATCTGTCCATTTACTTAGGTCTCAAGTTTCTCTCATCAATGTTTTATAGTTTTCAGTGTACAGGTCTTATGTCTTTTGCTAAATTTATTATGTATTTTGTCACTGTAAATGAAATTCTATTTAAAATTTCATTTTCCAATTGCTTATTGCTAAGAAATAAAAACACAACTGAGTTTTGTACGTTAACCTTGCCTAATTCATTTATTGATTCTACTAGTTGAGGATTTTCTCTATAAACAATCATTCTTTTCAATCTTTATGGTTTTCAGTTTCTTTTCTTGCCTTATTGTACTGACTAGAACCTCCAGTACAATGTTGATAGAGGTGGTAAGCGCAGACACCACTGTTATGTTTCTGATCTCAGGAGGAAAGTGTTTGGTGTTTCATCATTAAATATGATGTTAGCAGTAGGTTTTTTATTGTAGGTGCCCTTTATCAGATTGATTAAGTTACCTTCTTGTCCTAGTTTCTGAGATTTTTAAAAAACCATGAATGGGTGTTAATTATGCCAAATGCTTTATCTTCATCTATTTAGAAGATCATATGGTTTTTCTCCTTTATACTATTAATATGGTGGATTACATTAATTAATTTTTCTGTTAAACCAACCATGCATTCCTGTGATAAACCCCACTTAGTCACAGTTAATCACATTTTTTTTCATATATCACTGGATTATACATACTAATATTTTGTTAAGGAATTTTGGAATGCTTATGAGGGATACTGGATTATTTTCTTTTCTTTAAAGATTTTATTTATTTGACAGAGAGAGACACAGTGAGAGAGGGAACACAAGCAGGGGGAGTGGGAGAGGGAGAAGGAGGCTTCCCGCTGAGCAGGGAACCCAATGCGGGGCTCGATCCCAGGACCCTGGTATCATGACCTGAGCCAAAGGCAGATGCTTAATGACTGAGCCACACAGGTGCCCCTGGATTGTTTTCTTTTCTTATAAGGTTTATGTCAGATTTTGGTATCAGGGTTACTGGCCTTTTACAATCAACTGGGAAGTTTTTCTTCCTCTATCTTCTGAAAGAATTCATGTAAGACTGGTAGTTTATTTGTTGGAATTTCATTGGCATAAACATTTTTTATTTAAAGTTTTGACAGAATTTACCTGTGAAACCATCTAGTCCTGGAGGAATCTTCTTTGTGGAAAAGTTTCTATTACAAATTCAACTCCTTAAAATAGTAATAAGGGCATTCAGATTTTCTAAATATTCTTGTGGCAGTTATGGTAAATTGTGTATTTTCAAAGAAAGTGACTTTTTCATCCAAATTGTCAAATCAACTGGCTATAAGTAGTTCATACTATCCAGTTATTATTGTTAAAATTTCTGTAGGATATGGGTTCGTGTCCCCTCTTTTCATTGCTGATGTTGGTAATTTGTGTTTTCACTCTTTTTTTCCTTAATTATTATCATCAGTGTTTGTTAATTTTATTAATCTTTTAAAAGAACTATATTTTGGCTTCATTGGCTTTCTCTATTATTTGTTAACTTCTATTCCTATTTTTTATTATGCACTTCTAATTATCTTGGGTTTAATTTATTCTTTTTATAGCTTCTTAAAGTGGGAACATAAGTTACTGATGTTAAACATTGTACTTTTTTTAATACAAACATGTGAAGCTGCAAATTTCTTTTTTGCTGTGTTTATTTAGTGAATCCTAATTCACTAAACTGAAATTTTTCATAAATTGTACTTTCATAAATTTCATAAATTTTCATAATTTTCATAAATTGTACTTTCATTTTCACTCAGTTAAAATTACTTTCTAATTTCCCTTGTGATTTATTCCTTAACTCAAAGACTATCTAGAAATGTTATTTAACTATCAAATACCTAATTATTTTTTGCCATTTATATAATGTAATCATGCTGTGATCATAGAATATACTCTGTAAGATTTTAGTCCTATGAAATTCACTGATATTTCTTTTATTGCTCTCAATAAGGTCTGTCTTGGGTGAATGCTTCATGTGTGCTTGATAAGACTCTGTAATTTGCACTTGTTAGGGGCAGTGTTCTATAAATGTCAATTAGATCAAAGTGATTAATAATGTCCAAATAGTTCATATACTTGCTAATACTTTGTTTAAGTTTTCTACTGATTACTGAAGAAAGGGATGTTAAAAATCTGTAACTATTATATTAAAGATCTGTTAGTAAATACATACATAATTATGATTGTTATGTTTTCCTTATTAACTAACCTTTTTAGCATTAGTTAAAGGTCTTTGTCTGAAGATCTATTTGGCAATATTAATAGTGTCACACTGGCTTTCTTATGGTTACTGTTTATAGTCTATCTTTTCTACCATTATCTGGCTTCAAACTATTTGTTTTTATATTTAAATTGCTCATCTTGTTGACAGTGGAAAGTCTTGGTTTATGCCATTTTGATAGTCTTTGCCTTTTAACTGTAGTTTTTAGTCCATTTACATTTAATTCAAGTATTGATATGGCTGGGATTAGGTTTACAATTTTTCTATTTCTTTTATATCCATAACCTCTGTTTTTTCTTTCTGTTCTTTCTTTCCTTTCATGTATTGTATTAACCTAATTTTTTTTTTGGTATTTCAATTCCTCCAATGACTTAGTTTTGGCTATGCTTTTTTGGGGGTGTTTGTTTTTAGTGGTTTTTCTAGTTATTATACTATGCATACTTTTCACCAAACTTAGATTTAATATTATACTAATTCACATAAAATGTAAGAACCTTGTTAGTCATGCAATTCCATTAGCCCTTTCTTATTTTTTGTGCTATTTTTGTCCTATATTTGACATCTGTATACAGGTGATCCTTGAACAAGAAGGGTTTGAACTGTGCAGGGCCACTTAGATGAGATTTTTTTTCAATAAATACAGTACAGTACTATAAATATATTTTCTCTTCCTTAGGATTTTTCTAACAATATTTTTTCTCTAGTTTACTTTATTGTTAGAGTACAGTACATAACACATATAACATACAAAATATGTGTCAATTGACTATGTTATTGTAAGGCTTACAGTCAACAGCAGGTATTAGTACATAAGTTTCTGAGGAGTCAAAAGTTGTATATGGATTATTCATGCATGGGGTGGATCAGAGCCCCAACCCCTGTATTGTTCAATGGTCAAGTGTACATTACAAATCCCACCAAACAATATTTATTTTTTACGTTAATTTTTTATGTTTACACATATATTTATTTTTTCCTGTATATACTTCCTTCTTATAGGGCTGAGTTTCCATCTGATATTATTGTCCTTCAGCCTGATAAATTTCCTCTATCATTTGTTGTAGCACAGGCCTACTGGAATGAATTCTCTCTGATTTTGTGTATCCAAAAGTCTTTATTTCACCTTCTATTTTGAAAGGTATTTTTGCTAGAGTTAAAATTATGGCTTGACAGTTCTTTAACTTTTTTGGGGGGGTTTTCAGCACTTTAAAAATGTTTTTGCTTTGTATTATAGCTTTTGAAGTTTCTGATGGGAATCCTTCAGTTAGTTATATCACTGCTCCCCTGCACATGTCATTTTTTCTTTGCAACTTTCAAGAGTTTCTCTTTATCTTTAGTTTTTAGCAGTTTTACAATAATGTTTCAAGATGTGGTTTTATATGTATTTATCCTTAGGATTAGATGAGCTTCTTGTATTTATAAGTCAATGTTTTCACCCAGGTTAGGAAGCTTCCGGCTATTATTTTTTCAAAAATTTTTTTCTGATCTCTTTTCTCTGCCCTCTCCTTCTGGACTCCAATTACATGTATTTTTGACTACCTGATATTGTCCCATAATGCACTGAGGCTCTGTTCATTGTTTTTAAATCTTTATTCCCACTGTCCTTCATACTGGATAATTCTTATTGGTTATGTAGTGAAATTTTCATTTCAAATATTTTTCAAATATTCAGTTCCAGAATTGTCATTTGGTTCTTCTTTATAGTTTCCATTTCCCTGCTAAGATTTCACTTCTTTCAGTCATTATGATGATGTTTTTTTTCCTTTACATCCCTGAACATATTATAAGCTTGAAAGTTCTTGTCTGAAAATTCCAACATCTAGATCACCTCAAGGTCTATTATAGTGACTACTTTTCCTCTTGATTATGGGTCACATTTTCCTATTCCTCACATATCCTTTAACTTTTGATTAGATAATGAATGTTGTCAATGATACATTATAGAGACTCTAGAGTCTGTTTTCTTCCTTTAAACAATGTTGACTTTTTTTGTTCTATCAGACAAATTATTAGCTGATCGCCTGAAACTTGTGGGTACTTAGTGTTACACTTTGTAATGATCCATTTTGGTTTTGTCTTTAGTTTTTAGGATGACTCCTTTATTCTTAAGGCATAGCCTCTCTGAGTTTTAAACAAACAAACAAACAAACAAACAAAAAAACAAAACCCCAAAAAACAAAAAAACAAAACTCAAGGTGTTTACCAAGCTCTTATAATTGGATGGGATTCAAATTCCAAACTGTACAGGTAGTAGTTGTAGACATTAGGCAGCAGTTGAAATTTCTGCTCAGCTTTTCAGCTTTCCAGCTATTGTTTTCCACTGGGCTCACTGGCATCTCGCCAACACATATGCAGTTTAGGGGTCATCCAAGGATTGAGAGAAATTATATAAAGAAGTGGAACTCTATTCTGTATGGTTCCTTGCTTTCTGGATTTTCCTCTCTGAAAGTCCATCTACGCTGGCAGCCCTGAGCTCCACCTTCTGACACTTCAAGCAAACATGACTGTGGCTGGCTTTCTCCTTCAATTCTAGTTCCTCTTGTGGATTGAAAGTGCTCTCAGGAGAGAACCTGTATAAATGTAGATCTCAACCAGTCTATTTCCTTCTTTGAAGGAACAAATTCCCAACATTATCTGCCTTCTTTTAGTCAACCTCTAATGCCTTCAAATAGTTTTTTAAAGGAATATTTTGTTCAGAGTTTATAATAGTTATCGAGGGAGAGTTAATCTAATATAAGCTCTTCTATTATTGACATAACTGGAACTCTCTCACAGAAGTTTTAATTTATGGGTTTGTGTGTGTATATGTTAAGAATAAATTATACCTCTCACCTTTATGAATACTCATAGGATCATTAAATATTATATCTTGAGGGGATCATCAGGTATTATCCAGACAACTCTGTCCTATCAGGCAATGACTATCTAAAACTTGTCATGATTAATCTTCTGTTTTTATTTATTCATATATTAGTTTCAGGTGTACAACATAATAATTTGACATACAGTTGACCCTTGAACAATGCAGTCAGTGCCCCAACCCCCATACAGTTGAAAATCCATGTACAACTTTTGACTCCCTCAAACTTAACTACTAATAGTCTATTGTGACTGGAAGCCTTACTGATAACATAAATAAGTCAATTAACACATATTTTGTATGTTATATGTATTACATACTGTATTTGTACAATAAAGCTAGAAAAAAGAAAAGGTTATTAGGAAAATCATAAGGAAGAAAAAGTACATTTACAGTATTGTACTGTATTTTATGAAAAAAAAAAACCCACATATAAGCGGATCCGTGCATTATAAATCTGTGTTGTGTAGGGGCCAACTGTATGTATATACTGTGAAATGATCACCATAATGTCTAGTTAACATCCACGCCCACACATAGTTACAATTTTTTTCTTGTTTTGAGACCTTTTAAGATCTATTCTCTTAGCAACTTTCAAATATACAATAGAGTATCAACTATAGCCACCTATACTATAGTCAATTAGAGTCAACTATATAGTCAATTGTTCATTACCTCCCCAGGACTTATTTATTTTACAACTGGAAGTTTGTACCTTTTGACCGCCTTCCCCCATTTTGCCCATTCCTCGCCCACACCCCACACCCCTGCCTCTGGAAACCACCAATCTGTTCTTTTTTTAAGATTCCACATATATGTGAGATCATATGGCATTTGTCTTTCTCTGTCTGACTTATTTCACTTAGCATAATGCCCTTAAGGTCCATCCCTGTTGTTAAAAATGGAGGATTTCCCTCTTTTTTATGGTCAAATAATATTCCTGTGTGTGTGTGTGTGTGTGTGTGTGTGTGTGTGTACATGTGCATGCATTACGTTTTCTTTATCAATTCATCCATTTGTGATCACTGAGTTTATTTCCATGTCTTGGCCATTTTAAATAATGCTAATGTCTTACTTTTAAAAGAGGCCAGGGAGGAAAGTTGTTTCTTCAGGAAATGAGTTCCCCTGTCTGGAGACTCCCTTTTATATACTATAATTTAAATCCATATACTGGCTTTAAATGACTCGCAGGGTCATTGAATTATACAGATAGATGGATGTATAAGCATTAATGAAGCTGAGTTTCCCACTAAACCATGATGTGAAAGAGGTATCTTTCCTCATGTTTTGTGTGTACGTCATCTACACTTTTCTTTGCTCTGCTCCTTCACCCCTTCAGCTCCCAGTGGAGCTCATCATTTTTGGTCTGTTTTACTTAGGTTCTTTCACCTTGTTTCATCTTCTGGCATCTATTCTATACACTCTCTGTTCTCCCAACTTGGCTTCTGAATCATTCTGGTTGCTCTGAACCTTAATATCATGAATTGAATCTTTTCTCCTCAAAATTCATATGTTGAAGCTCTGGCCTCCAGTACCTCAGAATGTGCACAGGGTCTTTTATGGGGTAATAAGGTAAAAATGAAGCCATTAGGGTAGGCTCTAATCCAATATAACCGGCATTTTTATAAAAAGGGGAAATTTGGACAGACACACCCAGAGGGAAGATTATGTGAAGAAACACAGGGAGAATATGGCCATCTGTAAAACAGAGAACAAGGCCTGGAACAACAGATCCTTCCTTCACAGAAGAAACCAACCCTACTGACTGATTTTAGACTTCTAGCCTGCAGAACTGTGAGACAGTAAGTTTCTATTGTTTGAAGAACCCAGTCTGTGGTACTTTGTTATGGCAGCCCTAGCAAACTATTATACTTACCACTTAACAAATAATATGATCAGTTTTTCTACTTGATTATGACTCAAGGCTTTGCTTTGACTCCTAAGTTCTACTCACTCCTCAGTTTGGTAAATGGATAGAGAAGCAAAATATTTGATTTGTGTCCTAATTTTTTCACTTAAGTTGAATGACTTTTCTGACCCTTAGATTCCTTGTATATAAAATAAGGATATTGTCCCTACCCTACTTGTCTACCTAAGTAAAGCTTGAATAAGATACTGTGAAGAGCATGTAAAATGCTACACAAATCTCAGGTATCCTGAGTTCTTGCTCTTTGTTCATAATATGCTCTTTCTCTTGCCTAATTACAATAGAACCACCCTTAGAGGGCTCAGTTTCAGAATTCTCCACTTTTTAAAAAAGATTTATCTATTTATTTGAGAGAGAGAGAGAGAGCAGGGGGGAGAGAGGCAGAGGGAGAGGGAGAGAGAGTTCCAAGCTGACTCTGTGCTGAGCGTGAAGCACGACCCCAAGATCACGACGGAAGCCAAAACCAAGATTCGGATGCTTAACTGACTGTGCCACCCAGGTGCCCCCAGAATTCTCCACTTTTAAAAGAGAAATCCTTTCAATCTAAGACTTTATCTCACTATTTCTAGTTCAAGAGGCAGGATGTGAGGCAGATGATGAATGTGGGATGATGCTTCAAGCTTTTAACATTCTGACATCTCCAGAGGATTTAAAAGTAATTCCTCAAACAGTATATTTATTTTTATAAGAGACTAACATATGGAAACCAATTCTTTTAGAGAAAAGGCTTTTTAGAAATGCTTAAGAGAAGAAGAACTAATGGCACATCAAACTGCATTAAAAAATTGGGATGTGTATTGAATGAAATTTTAAAATTTGTAAAATTAAATGTGGAATGTTAGCAGTTTTTCAACATATTTTATATGTTCTGTCTGTTTTTAAAATGATTTTGTTAATGAGAATTTGAAAAACTGTTGTTTCTACAATAATTAGCACCTTCATAAAATTATTTATAAAAATATTACTTATTCCCAAAGACCTTACATTCTAGTTGTGTTGATTCTTATTCAGTTGCAAATGTTACTCAAAAGAACCAAATTTTTAAACGATTCTACCCTTTTCAGTTCTCTAGAATGCCTCCAGATGGCATTAGAACCCTTTTCCCATTATATTTTGCAGCACAAAAATTTAAAAATCAGTGCTATTTTAACCACTTAAGACTAGTCACATTCATTATATCATCAGAAATCATGACAGTAGGACTATTTGGAACTTTTAGGGCAATATCTTAAGAAAGACAAACATATAATTATATCCTTTATGAAATACATAGCCCTTTTATGGAAGCCAAAGGATCTTTCTAGACTGAGAAACAGATCTTGGACAAAGTAAGACATTCAATAATATCATATCACAAAGTGTGATTTCTAATGAGTAGCATTTTAGATGCTGAGTAATATGAGCACTGGCCTACATGTAGATAAATTCACAAAGCTGTCTTATAATAAGAAAATATATCTCACCCCTCAGAGTGATAAAAATGAAGATTCTTAAGAACCCACCTGATACTGATTCCTGTGAAGCTAAAGTAATCTGTTAATTTGTGAATTATTTAATTTAAACTCTGGTAGAAAAATTTGGTAGCAAATTAATCATTAAAAACCCATTTGGATTCTTTGAGCACTGAGAAGAAAAAGACAAAATATGGAGTGAGGAACACATGCTTTCCAAGTGCTTTTTCTTCTGTATTTAAAACTGCATTTGTTAATTCAAAAAAGTAACAAATTCTTGGGATTCCAGAGATATTTAGAATCGTATTTTTCACATAATGCCAAGGTGAGGTTGTAGATGGCAGACTTTTAAAAATGACATTGGTATCGCACAGGTATGTAGGACAGAGTATCTCCCAGTATGTGTGAAAAGTCCTATAATTATTTGTGACAGTGCTGAAAGCCTCCAACAAAATTCTAAAGGGTTTGCCTCCTTTCTCCCTGACAATACACACCCTGAAGTATTATTACATTTCTATTTTATAAGAAGGTGTATTAGCATTTTTAAGATTACTCTTACTGTGATAAAGCATAAGAAAGACCTCAAATTGCGTCTGCACCCAAAAGCATTTAAAAAGACATCATCATGAGAAAGAGAACCACAGGTTTCCTTCCATTATTATGGTTACTCTTACAAGATACTTGCACTGTTTCATATTACAGGCATATTATCTGGATAGAAACAGGAAAGCAACTTACGAGGTATTCGATGTGCCATTGTCTGGACTCTCTGGCTCAGCATCACCTTTCTCTTAAAAAGGAAGCAGAAAAAAAAAAATAACATGTGAGTGTTATGGTCTTTAAGATTTAAGAGAGATTAAATATATTTCCATGCTCCTATTAAAAATCTTTCAAAATGTGCAGGAGGAGGCTTTTAAAACATCTTTTTATTGTCTGAGAACCGGATTTGCAAGTAATTTCTTCTCTGTATTACAATTGCCCAGGCACAGATCTGTGAGTAGGTACTAAGGAGCTGTTTGCAAACAACCAGAGGTTCAGAGTGGAGACCTTGCCAAGAGATGAATATCTTGCAGATGGAACCTGTTTCCTTCCACTTCATTTTACAGAAAAAAATTTAAGGAAATAAACTCCATTAGCATTCTACAGGCAAGGCATTTTGAACTTTGATCCCTTCTGCTAACATAAGCCAAACCAGGACAGGCTGTGTAAGAACTTGGAGGAGAGAATTTTACAGGACACTAAGGTTGCACCGCAGCTCACAAGATCCCCCAAATTTCTACCCTGCTGAGAGCCCTGGCAGCACCTTTTGGGAACCCTGCTTTAATGCAGAAAAAGATGTAAGCCAGAAATCCTTCCAGACCATCTGAAAGTCTAGCTACAGAAATGTCTCTGCGGTCTGTGGTCACTGAAGGCTTAATGGGTTTTAATTAAGGGAGCCTGGAACTAGTTCCCTTTTTATAGTTTTTAAAGGGCAAATTCTTCTAACAATACACATAATGTAATTCTTAGAACCTTGACCACTGAGGGTTTGAGCCATGCATCCTCATTTTGTAAGGTGCTTCTTTTTATTTCCTTGAGGCTAGGGGATGGAAGGAGAGGGGTCAAGACAGCAAGTGTGAGTCCGCTATGGTTATGATGGTTGTGTGGTGCTAAGAGGTGAGTAAACCCTAGAGGAGGTTGTGGGTTGTAAGAAATGGGCCTGATGATAGCAACTTGCTTTGCTTTGTTCTTGCAAGTCAGGCCTGAACATCTCGTAGAACCTCAGGTCTATGGCACTGTACGAGCCCCCTCTGACATTAGCTTTGTGGTCACCTCGTCTCAGGAATGATCCCCTACATTATGTGATGAACACATCCCAAAGATATCATCCAAACTGAACTCCAGAGGAAACTTCACAATTTCTCCTCTTTTTCTTTTAGGAAATTAAACAGTTGTGAGGAAAAGAAGGCACAGCTACTTACATAGTTCACACATCTATCTCAGATATAACTCAGTGTTAATATGTCTACACAGTGCCAGAGAAACCACGAGGGATAGTCACGTTGTTAAAAAGCCACAAAACTGATTTAAGAGCCTTGATCACAAACACTGATGAGATGAAGCCCCAGTACAGATGAAACCATACTGAAATAAAAGTAGAGGCAGCAAATTCGCAAACTTGCTTTAAAGCTCATACTTTTATGCTCTATTTTTGTCTTCCAGGCCAGTCCGGGGTACACTTATGTAGGAGATATGTAAGGCCTCATCGGCTGGCTTTAGTGCTGGAAAATAACCTAATTTAGTACTTTCCAGAATCATTTTTCCGCTAAGTAACCACGATTGCTGCCAGAATCCCCCAATAAGAGCTGTAACACCTGCATTATGTAAGGCAAACTTAAATGGAGATTTAATCTCTCAACCATATTGATATTTTTTTTTTCCTTGAATTTGGAACAATTGGTTACTTTCCCAAGTCTATAGCCACCGGTAATAACCCCACACACAATCATAATCAAGAATGTAAAACAGCAAGTTCTGTAGCAGTAGGCAATGGTAAACAGTTCTAAACAACTTCTGTCGAAGACACAGGAAATCAATTGTACAAACAGAGATCAATTGTACAAACAGAAATCTCTGTACAAACAGAGACAATTATTTGGATGTCTGAAAAACTATGTTTTATCTTGACCAGCAATGCTGCCAAGTAACCTGTAGGATGAGAGGGCCCAGGCCTTACTGCACATGGGCTCTGGGGGCTGTAGGAACTGTGGGCTGGATCAGCGCAGGGAAAAAGCTACAGCTGATTACCTCTGCTCTTAGCAGCACTTACATTGTGGCAGCAGGGAAAACAGAACAGGAAGGACACAACGGGGCCAAACGGGGCATTTACAGCAACTTCAGTGCTGATAATGAATTAACCTTTCTGGGAAAGAGTAAGCTCCGAACGGAGACAGGGATTAAAGCTGTGCCTGTCGTTCAGAAAGAATAAAACGCAAAATTCTCCCCAACATCTTGAAATTTTAGGTGATGCAATTTCTGAGGTTCACTTGAAATGTTCAAGTGCATCAGCCATTAAGAATCATAGTCTCTTTATCAGGACACAAGGGGAAATAATAAATGTATACTAGAGAATTCCCAACAAAAAAATTCTTAGTTGGGTGCTCAGGAGATGCTTCCCTGCAGCCAACAAAGAAGACTGTGTTGGGTCACCCTGGTTATTTCAGCTGTTTTCATGATAGATACCACACTGGTCTCTTTGGAGGAAACCTGCATTGATCATTAAGAAACTGGACATAAAAGAATGGCTCAGGAGCAGTGTGGCCATTTTGCACGTGGAAATATAATTACAGAGGGGAAGAGGGCAAAAAAATGAGCCACAGGATATATATATATATCTCCACACACACGTAAATGCCTAGGTTCGTATACATGTATACTACATGCATACTTTCAATTTGACGCTCCTTATCTGTCTCCCTGAGCCTTCCACCGCACCTAACATATACTCCATGCTCAGTATATGTCTTCTGTCTCATGACCTGCCAGGAATATAGAATCCCGGCTACAGTGGGAGAAGAGGAGAAAGGGGCACTCACCACTGAGATGAATACACGATTTGAGGTAGGAAACAGCTTGATGGCCCCGATAGGCCACTTAAAAAATTGCAGTAGCTACATTTTTCATCCAATCAATGCACTGAGGACTCATGCATTGGGCACTCTGGTAAGCATAAAGATAAATAATACCTAATTCATGCCCTTTAAACCCATAACGTGACTGCACTGCTGGAGTAGGCACTCTCCATCAACAGGGCTACGAGGTGGACTAAAGACCATTGAAAAGGGACAAAATACACCTGCGTTAGGCTCTATTCTGCTGCAGAGGAAAGTTTTGCTATACCAGGACTTTTCTTTTCTTTTTTTAAAAATTTATTTATTTATCTTTATTTATATTATGTTCAATTAGCCAGTATATAGTACATCATTAGTTTTTGATGTAGTGTTCAACGATTCACTTTCTTTATAACAAAAGTAACCCATGTTCATGGTAACGACTTGGCTTGCTTTTGTTTTTAGTTCTGTTAGCCCTTCAACCACTATGCTAAGCAATATATTTGTTTCTAGATATATCAGCTTTGGACAGTGTGTATTGATTTCTGATATAAAAGGCGAGAGATAAGGTACTTAAGATACTACCACCTCTGCTTACAATTCTTACTTTTAATGCCTCTAGTGGGTTTTTAGAACTTTAAGTTTAACCTTCTATTTCTTGATTAATCAACTGCTGACAGTATCTTTTCCTTTATACTATGTGAAATGAGTGAATTTCCTCATTTATTCTTCTCTCCCTGCACCGCACACAACTCTGCACAGCTAAACCTTTCCTTCTACATAGCCAAGATTTAAGATATTTATATTCTGTTCAGTAATTATTATATTCTATTCAGTAATTTATATTCTGTTCAGTAATGAGTCATCCTCATTAATATTAATTTAAATAGTAATTTAATTTTTGGAACCACCTGTAGGCCCATTAGAAAAATTACAAACCAATAATTGGATTTATAGTATTATAATGATTAAATATTAGTCACTAAAGAACAAAGTAGTAAGACTGGATATGTACAGAAGGGAACATCACTAACTCTGAAGGCAAGTGTTCCTGGCATTTAGATCAAATGTATTTCCGTTCTTATACTTCATCATGCCACATGTTAATCTGTCTCAATGAAAGGCTATGCTTTTCCGAAAAAAATGTTGAACAGAGATGCACATGGGTGGCTCATTTGGTTAAACATCTGCCTTAGCTCAGGTCATGACCCCAGGGTCCTGGGATGGAGCCCTCCATTGGGTTCCCTGCTCAGTGGGGAGTCTGCTTTTCCCTCTCTCTCTCTGCCCCTCCCCCCTACTCACGCTCTCTCTTGAGCTCTCTCAAATAAATAAATAACGTCTTTAAAAAATGTTAAACAGAGTATGCATTTAAGGTACATAAAATGCGTATGTCTATGAAAGTGTATATACGGGTTTAAAAAGTTAAAATTAGTTAACTGTGAAAATGCCTTCCAGGCCAGGAAATGGGTATTGCCAAGAAATAACCCAGAAACCTCCTGGGCTTACATCCTCTTTCTGCCCTCCCCTCCAGCTATCTAGAAATGGAATTTTGTGTTAATCATTCCCTTTCTTTTTTTTTTTTTAAGATTTTATTTACTTATTTGAGAGAGAGAGAATGAGAGATAGAGAGCATGAGAGGGAAGAGGGTCAGAGGGAGAAGCAGACTCCCTGCTGAGCAGGGAGCCCGATATGGGACTCGATCCCAGGACCCTGGGATCATGACCTGAGCCGAAGGCAGTCGCTTAACCAACTGAGCCACCCAGGCGCCCTCCCTTTCTTTTTTTGATGTTTTTTCCCACCCAAGTATGTATTAGTAGATAAAAAATTCTAGTTTTTCCTGATTTTAAATTTTACATAAATGGAATCACACTGTATGCATTCTTCTGAGACTTACTTCTGTCATTCAATGTTACGGTTTTTAGCTTCAGCCATCACGATGTATTGTAGCATTGGTTCACTCATCCTCATTGTTATGCAGCATCTCCTTATAAAAATCTACCATGATTTTCTTATTCATTTGACTTTTGATGGACATTTATTTTTTCATTATGAATGATGTCATTACAAAAATTCATGAACTTCCTTCCTTGTGCACATGTTAGGAGTTCTGGTACATGGGGCTTACATATTCTTGACCTGGGGCTTACATATTCTCGACTTTACTAGGGAATCCTAAATTGGTTTCTAAATTACCTTATGGTTAAACTTTAAACGTTTTTTCCAACTTAATAATGTAAAATGCAATTTCATTGTGGTGTTTGCATTTCTGAGTGCCAATTCTCTGTGACACTCCCTGTCAATTTTTTTTTTTTAGGTTTTATTGTGTTCAGAATCTTTATTTTTTTTAAAGATTTTTTATTTTATTATTAATTTGATAGAGAGACAGTGAGAGAGAGGGAACACAAGCAGGGCGAGTGGGAGAGGGAGAAGCAGGCTTCCTGCTGAGCAGGGAGCCCGATGTGGGGCTCAACCCCAAGACCCTGAGATCATGACCTGAGCCAAAGGCAGATGCTCAATGACTGAACCACCCAGGTGCCCCAACCCTGTCAATTCTTAAAAAAAATTTTTTTGTAGTATTATTTTTTTTAATTCATTGAAGCATTTTATTTTCTTGATACAAGTCTTCTGTCATATATATACATGCACACACACACCCCAGGGAATAACTGTGCCCAGTATGAGTCTTTTTACTCTTTTTCTGGAATCTTTGGATGATTATAAGTTCTCAATATTAATGTACATGAATTGATCAACATTTTCCTTTATTATTTTGTTTTGTTTAAGAAACACATCAAAAGATGTTCTATATTATCTTTTGAAAGTGTATATTTTTTCTATTAACATTTAGGTCTTTAAAAAATACAAGGAACGGGGGTGCCTGCGTGGCTCAGTCAGTTAAGTGTCCAACTCTTGATTTCAGCTCAGGGCATGATCTCAGGTTTGTGAGACTGAGCCCTGTGTCAGGCTCCATGCTCAGTGGGGAGTCTGCTTGAGATTCTCTCTCCCTCTCCCTCTGCCCCTCCTCTCTCTAAAAATAAATAAATAAATAAATAAATAAATAAATAAATAAATAATAAATCTTAAAAAAATAAAAATATGAGGAATAGTTTTTGTATACACCATAGGGTAGGAGTTAATTTCATTTTTCTCCCTATCAGTAACCAATTATTCTGTACTATTTATTAAAAAGCCCATTCTTTCTCCATTGGTCTACCTTATCAGCTCTGTAATAATCTAGTTTTCATACATCTGTGGGTCTGTTCCTGGGTCTTCTATTTTGTCGCTCAATTTGTCTATTACTATCTTCGTTACTTAGCTACAAATATGTATTTATTTTTAAAACTGATAAGACAAGGCTCCAACCTTGTTCTTCTTCAGGACTGTCCGAGATACTCTTAGCCCTTTGTCCTATCAAATAAATGTGAGAATCAGCTTGTCATTTTCCACATATAGAAAAGTGAAGTTATAAATTTGCTGTCTGCTGGATCCCACTGTCCCACTGCCACTGCTGAAGAGTCAACTGGAGGGGCACCTGGATGGCTCAGTTGTTAAGTGTCTGTCTTCGGCTCAGGTCATGATCCTGGGGTCCTAGGATCGAGCCCTGCGTGGGGCTCCCTGCTCCCTCTCCCACTCCCCGTTTCTGTCCCCTCTCTCGCTGTCTCTCTCTGTCAAATAAATGAATAAAATCTTTAAAAAAATAAGAAAGAAAAGTCAACTGGAAGTCTAATTGTTGCTTCTCTGAAGGTATTAAAGGTTATTTTAAGAATTTTTCCTATCTTTGCGATTTGCAGTTTAACTATGTCTAGTGAGGACCTCTTTTATTTATTTTGCTTAGCGTTCATTGAGTTCCTTCAGTCTGTGGGGTAGTGTCTTTCAATTCTGGAAAATTCTCAGCCACTTTCTCCTTTAATATTTCCTCTGTTCCCTTATCTCCTTCTGGAATGTGAGACCTTCTCATTTTACCCCCCATGTTTCTTAACTTCCATTTTGTATTTGTCATTTCTCTAGGCTGTACCCTAGATAATCGATTAAGTCCAATTTCCCAATTCATTATTTTTTTCTTCAGTGAAGTCCAATCATCTGCTGTTAAACCTGACCAAGGAAATCTTATTTCCTATTATTACTTTTTCATTTCTAGAGGTTCTGATTAGTACTTCTTCAGATCTTCTTGTTCTTTACCACATTTTCAATCCTTTCCTTTTATTTCTGGAAATTAAAGTAAGCACTCTTGTTTTATATTTTGGGCTTGGTAATTCCACTTGATCTTAGCCAAAAGGCCAAGAAGCGATGGGCTTGGTAATTCCAATCTCTCTAGTCCTTGCAGGTCTAACTAATTCTCTGCTATCTGTTTTTTATTGCTCTTGTTTATGATCTCTTGTTTTCTTGTACATGAGTGGTTTTCTCTTTAAGTATATTTACTTAAGCAATCTCATACCCGATGTGGGGCTCGAAATCATGACCCTAAGATCAAGAGCTGTATGCTCCACTGACTGAGCCAACCAGGTGCCCCTATTTTTTTTAAGTTTAGTATATGAGTGGTTTTGATAGTGAGTTGCTCATTTCCCTTAGAATTCTATTTTTATTATTCTTTATTCTTTTCTGTTCTTTTCCGCCCTTTTCTGGTATTCCTATTAGCTGGATTTTGACCTTTCCATCCTGATTGATTTTCCAAGTATCTTATCTTCCTGTCATATTTTCCATCTGTCCTTTGCTTTATATCCAGAAAAAAAATGTTTTCAACCTTGTATTCTAGATTCCAGGCTTCAGCTATTACTCATCATTTCTATTTTTAAATTTTATTGACCATACTTTAAATTCTCAAGTCCTCATTTATTCTGCAACTACTTCTTTTTCATGCCAATCTGTTCTCTTTATATTTAATACAAATAATTTCAGTTTTTTCTGAAGATTGTGGTGACACTTGAAATTTTTTCTTCTGTTCTTTGAATTAATAGATTGATTCCCTTAGGGCCATTCCTTCTCTTTGGTGTTCTGTTACATATTCACATTTTTGAATGATAATGGGTTGATTAATGAAGGTAATTGGTGTGAATTTCCTTTGTTAGTATATTGATCTCTTTTCCTAACATACCTTTGCCTTGTAGGGAAGGGCTGATTTAGAGCTCTCTGTAAGTGCACAGGGTACTGTGACTGGAAGGCTTCATTTAGGGTTCAGGAGAAGAGAGGCCTCAAGGTAAGCTGGGAGCCCTGATCCTCCCCCTACACCCCGACAGAAGTAAGAAGTACTTTACCCTGAGTGTGTAGTGTTTTTATTTCCTTCTTGAGAAAATGTGACTCTTCTTCTACCACCCATATATGTCTATTTTTAAGTTCTGGTATCATCTCAGAATCTACTTTGCTTCTTTCTTAGTTATCAGCCCCCAACTAGGACTTCTAGTCAGCTGTTCATTTTCTTAGTAAATATTACTTTTTTTTTGGTCTTTTGTTTTTTTCTTTTTGGGAGAAAAACCAGACTGAATGCTCTCTATGAGAACCAGTTAGGATGGGAGTGGAGGTAATCGGGGGAAGAATGGTCCAGGTGTTCCTGTCATTGCCCACAATCCATGCCTATCTATTCTTTCTTGGGGTTGAATGGAAATATGGAGTCTCTCTGGGAGCTCCCTAGGATAGTTCCCACAATCACTAGAACTTGTTCCTGTTTGTTTCACTATTTTCCTTTTTTTCTTTTTCTGGGTCATGATTTTCTCTGCCAGATTATCAAACAGTATGGTCCTTTCTGCTTCTGTTTTCCAAAAATTCAACTGAATTTCTGGTTTGTTGATGGCATCCCTTCTTGTTCTCTGTGCTATTATGAATTTATTTCCATTACTATAGCTTTTGGTTATTTAAATGCGGATTCTGAAGAAAGGGGAAGAAGTGCTTATGTTTAGTCTTCCTCTTGAACACCATGTGCTCATAACTTTTGAAAAACATAGACATATGTCATCTATTTTAATATTTAAGTGTCTTAAACTTAATAAACTTTTATAATATTAAATTAATCATTAATTCAACAAATTGACTAAAGCATCTATCTTTTAAGGATTTGGATTGAAAAGAATTTCTGTTTAATTTACACACTCTTTCCCCTTAGTTATGTATATAACATACTTTTTCTAATTTCAAAAAGAAAAAAAGGACTGACCAAAAGTGATAGTTCGTCAGTCCACACATACACATTTTTGTGCGGTGTCTTTGAAATTCAGTTTTTTCTATTTCCACATATTTGCTGGAGTCAGAATTCCAAACACATTCCAAACTGTAATGATTCCAAACCAAATACAAGAAACAGCACTGGAAATGCCGGTGGCATCAGCTCTCCTGAAGTTTCAAATGTGCTTTAATCTATAGAAAAAGCTCAGATTTTTAAATAGTGGTATTACCTTTTTATAGACGTGCTTGGCTTTGGGGGAAACTTATTTAGAAAAAAAAATATCCCCCTGTCCCTAGAAAAGAGGAGGCCAATCACAAATTTCCATAGACGATGAAATGCCAGAGAGTGTACCACACAAGGCAGGTGCCACCTTACATTCCGTAGAGGATGAGGTCTGCTCTACATAATCTATGTTGCAGTGTAAGCATGTGGATTTCTGACATGCCATAAAAATATGCTAGATGCATACAAAAATCACAGTCTATAGTTCTTGGACAAGAATTCAAACTCAGAGTGAAATGACAGAAGCAATCTTCTAGGGGTCAAGGTAATGCAATACAGTCTGTTGTCTTTGGGGTAGAGATTCCTGAATACAAATCCTGGCAGTCATTTTTTGTTTGACCACGTGACCTTGGGCTAGTTATTAAGCTCAAAATCTCATTTTCATCACGTGCAAAATGGGGATGGTAATGCCTGCCTTATATGCCTATGGCTAGGATTCAGTGAAATTCCATGTCAAGGCACTGGAACACAGAAGAGACTCAACAGCTATTTCCTTTGTTCTTCGTGTCAAAAACTCTAAGCTCAAGCAAGTACAATGAATGTACATGGATTATATTCTCCCTTTACCCTGAACTGTTTAAGTTCAAATAGAAAGAAATAGTGAGGAAAGTAATGGCAACTCTTCAGTATGCTCTAGTTTTCTAGTATGTTCTTTAGTATGATCATAAGGCATATGATGCTGATACTGCACATCTCATGGACTTAATCAGGCATTTCTTTTAAGTACTTTTCTTACCATTCAATTTATCATTTTCTTTAGATTTCCAGTCCCTTGGCCTTTTACCTCTTCACCAGTGCCTGTGCTCACAGCAAATCCCAAAAGAGGGTGGGATAATTAAGTGATATTGCCTATGCATCATGATGCCACCATCCTCCGACCCTGACCTTTCTCTAGCTGTGCATTAAAAGTCTGGGGCTTTCTAACATATTTGTCTGGATGTCTTTTCTCCTCAAGCCTTCTGCCTCACAGATGCTCAGTGGGTGAGCCTCAGTTCCAAAGACACATTTACTAGCTCATAGTGATTTTCATGTTCAAACGTAGCTTTGCAATTGGCAAGGGGTGCTCTCAGCTGACTGGCTGGTCATGAGACTAACAATGCCATCTTGGTGAGTGTGCTTTCATGACATGAATGGGGTAGCATATGCATTTTTAATCCTCAAGAAGATATTAACACCAATTACTAGCGCCAAAGAAGAGAATTAAAACACTACTTCATGGAATGATAACATCCTCTCTTCGACGATGAAGCCCACATGTTTTATTAGATACTAGTTTCGGTAAGAAAGGTGCTTCCTAGACACTGCAGCCTGACTATCTCTGAAAGAGGGCATGATTTCTTCATGGATTCTAAGGTCATTTATCTTGAGGTCTTCTGATTGGTTCTCTTGGCCCACTCGTTTTCTTTCAATTTAGATAACTCCCTAGTTGCCTTTAAAGATTTTTTCCCCTCCACATATACCAGAGACCGACTTTAATAAAGCAAAATATTCCTTCCTCCCAGGACTGCTTTGAAATTCACCATTTTATGTTTTGATCCTCCTTCCCTTTGAATAAAGCTAGAGGAGCACTCCAGAATCTTATCAATTTGGGCGGTACTTGAACAAATGGCCCTCTTTTTCCCCACCTGATTTTGTTTCTTGTGAAATTCTTCTCAACCTACAGTCTATTGCATGCTTCTTCCCCTCCTCACCCCCTCTATCTTCCACCCTCCACATATGAAGCTATAGAGAGAAGTCTTTCTTACTTGGATTACTGTGTCCGGAGGAAACAAGCTGAGAGTCCTAAAAGAACAAGAAATATCAATTAATTTTCTTATTTTGACTTTCAAAATCTAGTTAAATGTGAGACATACTATTGGTCATTCAGACCCTATTCATTAATCGTGATCTCTACCAGCCACTGTAATGAGAAACATTTATATCAATGTGCTTACTAAGCAGTTCCAGAAATGTAGTTCACAATCACTTCCCTTTTGTATTGTATACTTTTTGTTTATTGAGGTGAAATTCACATAACATAAAATTAACCACTTTAAAGTGAGCAATTTAGGGCCTGGGTGGTTCAGTCAGTTAAGTGTCCAGCTCTTGGTTTTGGCTCAGGTCGTGATCTCAGGATTTTGAGATTGAGCCCTGCGTTAGGCTACACACTCAGCGCAGAGTCTGCTTGGGATTGTCTCTTCCCTCTGCCCCTCACCACCACTGTACACTCTCTCTCTAAAATAAAAATAAGTAAATCTTAAAAAAATGTTTACAGTGAACAACTCAATGGCACTTAGTATACTCTTAATGTTGTATAACCATTACCTCTATTTGGTTGCAAATATTTCCATCATTCCAAAATAAACCTTGTTACCCTTTAGGCAGTGTCTCCTCAATCCTCCCTTCTCTCAGTCCCTGACAATCACCAATCTGTATCCTGTCTCTATGAATTTATCTATTCTGGATATTTCAGGGAGTGGAATCATAAAACATGTGACCTTTTGTTCTGTCTACTTTCACTTAGCATAATGTTTTGGAGGTTCATCTATGTCATAGCATGGATCAGTACTTCATTCCTTTTTATGGCCAAATAATATTCTATTGTGTGTATATACACCAATTTGTTTAGCCATTCATCCATTAATGGATATTTCAGTTGTTTCCACCTTTTGGCTATTGTGAATAGGGCTGTTATGAATACACAGGTATATGTATTTGTTTCAGTCCCTGTTTCAGTCTTTTTGGGTATATACCCATGAATGGAATTGTGGAGTCATATGGTAATTCTATATGAAACTTTTTGAGGAACTGCCAAATTGTTTTCCACAGTGGCTGAATCATTTTGCATTTTTACCAGCCATGTATGAAGGTTCCAATTTCTCCACATCCTCAATAACACTTGTTATTTTCTTTTAATTTTGAGAAATTTTATGATAGCCATTTTAACGTGTGTGGTTTCTCACTGTGGTTTTGATTTATATTTCCCTAATGACTAATGATGATAAGCATGTTTTCATGTTTTTGTTGGGCACTTGTATATCTTCTTTGGAGAAATATCTATTTAAGGACTTGACCCATTTTAAAGTGGGTTGTTGGCCTTTTTGTTGTTGAGTTGAGTTTTTCACATATTCTGGATCCTAGATCCTTATCAGACATATGATTGGCATAATATTTCCTCCCATTCTGTCAGCTGTCTTTTCACTTTATTGATAATATCCTTTGATGCACAAAAGTTTTTAATTTTAATGAAGTCCTATTTATTTAATTTTTCTTTTATGGCTCATGCTTTTGGTGTCATATCTGAGAATCTACTGCCAAATCCAAAGTCATACACTTATCTCTATGTTTTCTCCATGAGGTTTATGGTTTTAGTTCATATATTAGGATTTATTATATAACTGACTTTTAATCTAACCCACTTCCCTTTGGATGTACCTTTACTCTCATCACCTTTCTATAGATGAGGCTGGCAACCATCCCACCAGGGACAATTCACTGAACAACTGTTGTCAGTCTCACATTGGTGGATGGGAAGATTATTACAGATTTCCACTTACCTGCAATGGTGGAAAGCCAGGACTACATAGTATTTTGAGTTTAGTTACTGTTTAGGTAAATAGCAATTGAATCTGATTTTATTTGCACTTAAGTGAAATGCTAACTTTTGTTTTGGGAATTCACATCCTTTTTACTTGCAAAATTCCCATTTAGCATGAAATATAAGGGAGACTTACGAAAGAACAAATTAATCAAGATGGTAGGAATGTAAAAGAATAAGTGGCAGCACATAAAATCCAGTGACACTCCTTTATAATTTCAGTGCATGGGACAAAAATCCAGTGAAATGGAATTATCTTCTAATATATAGTTTAATGTATTTTACTAGAGTTTTGCTCCATGAATATGTTTGTCATGGGACAGGAGATGTCCTTTATGACTTGTTGCATATTCAAATCCATATGATGTTTTCAAAAGGAATTCCACTGGAACAGTATAAAATCAGCCAGACTGCTGGGTAGGGGCTGGGTGGGAAAATAGGGCAAGGAAGGAATTCCCGCTCCATTAAACAGACAGAGTCATACAAAGATGCTTTTAATGTTAATGCTGGTAATGATGAGCTATGCATATGAAGAAAAAGAACATGCTCAACTTTCAACCTGAGATTCAGGTTTTGGAAACAGTGTATTAAGATGAAATATTGTTCCTGAAATGATGGGCTAAAGTATAATCCTCATAAATAAATAATATGGGCCTACTTTGGATAGTTGTTATTAAGAAGACATCCATGGTTAAACCCTCCAAATGGATTGCTATGTTTTCCATCTTTTCTAATTAATTTAGAGTTTATATTTGAACATAAATTAGTGTTAGCTTTGATACGTGAAAGTACTTTGAGCCCCATGTAGTTGACTCCTCTGAGCCGTCTGTAGATTTTGACATTTTGCAGGTGTCTTGTACTAGAAAGGCAAACACTCACTCAACATCAAAGAGACAAGAATAGTAATTGAGATAATTTTCAGCATTAAGTTCATTTTTTTTTTTTTTTAAGTAGACTCCATGCTGAGCATGGAGACCAATGCAGGGCTTGAACTCATGACCCTGGCTGAGAGCAAGACCTGAGCTGGAATCAAGAGTTGGACACTTAACCAACTAAGCCACCCAGGCGCCCTGCATTAAGTTCATTCTTAAGGGAAAAAGTAGGAATTTTTGTGAAACTGCTCACACTCTTGGGAAAGAGCTCATTTTATTTCTTGGTGCACGTTAGGTATCCTCAAGTTCAGACGATAGACTCATGAGCAAAGAACCAAAAATAAGCTCACAGATAACCTGAATTATAATTACATACTGCAAGATCATGTATTTCAGAGATTGAAGACTTTGAATTTTACCTAAAATATTTGCGTAACTAATGGTGATTATTATTTCTATTTTGTGTGGGCAGTAAAGAGAGGCAGAAAAAGTTAAAGTAATTGGTTAAAAAAATCACCCTAAAAGTCTGCCCTTCTAGAGAGAAGGAGACTTCTGGAGAGGCAAAATAAAATAAAGACTTTGTCTTAATATGTAATGTCATGTTTGTAACCGATGTCTTCTGGGTGCTGCACTGAACAAATACTAGCTTGAAAATATTGACTCTAACCCCAGTGTTTCTATATCATGCCACTCTGTGGGTACGAATGATATCCCATTATCATTCTCATTGACATTTGGCCAGCACCCAGCCAGTGGGCTGGTGGAGGGTGTGAGTTACCTTATGAAGCTCCTCCCAAGATTACGTCCACAGGACACTGTCTTCATTCTGACTAGGTCTCAGCTGGCCAACAACAGGCCCGGTAGCTGCTGCTTCTTGAAGGAATCCTGCTCTGCCCAGGCAGCTGCAAAACCCAGGGGCTACCACAGAACGTACAGACCCTTCATCCTACACTGAGCCAGGGCAAGGCTGGGTTCAGAGTCTAGGGAAACAAAGTCCCTCCCTCCCAAAGGGCCCGGGCACTTACTTAAGTCCCTCCCATTTTGTATTTCCTGCCACCCAGGCACCCATACACCTATAGCTTCTGTCTCAAAGGTCTTTCTGTCTCTTCTCTTTCTCTCAAAGGCCCTTGCTTTCCGTAAGTAGATGCTTGGGGAGTTGCTAACCCCATTTGCACATTCTTATTTTAGTCCCCTCTGGGAGCACTCTACGAGGGCTGCAAGGTTCTGTCAGGCACCTTAAAGGTTACAGAGGGAGTGTACAAAATCCCTGCCTACAGGGCCCGGGGGTCTTGAGTTAGCAGTGGAGATGATATATGTACGAAATATTATAACCCAGGGCTGAAAGGGATGTCACGGCCGCTCTGCAAGGGTACTTCAAGCCTTTGCATTCTGTCCTTGTCCTTGGGATGCATGTCCTGCCATTTTCTGTTTTCTGGTTGGCAAACTTCATTCTTTCTTCAAGGCTCAGAACAAAAAAGCTCAAGGGTTACCTGCTCTTTGAAACCTTCCTGAATCTCAGAAGGACACATCTGCTTTATGTTTTCACTGCATCATGTCACACTGCCACTACAGAAATTATCTTTTCAACTAGGACTCTTTAACAAAAAAAGACAAAGCCAGCTTTATTAAGGTACAAATTACATGATACAAATCGCACATATTTAAAGTATACAACTGGATAAAAGTCACAAAAAGAATGCTACTATTATTACTGTCTTGACCCAAGGATGGCTCTATCTTGTTAAGGAGCATTTACTATTTGAAGAAACAAACAGTAATATCTATTCATTAAAGAAGATTCAGAACAGCAGCAAAGTATTAAAAAAAAGTTGCCTGTTATCCCGTAACAGGACACTGCTAAGGTTAATCGACTGCTTCTGGTTTGCCAGTGTCATTCAACAAGTGTGTGTCATTCTGACATGCGCACAAAGGGGACAGCCACTTCTGGTTACTTACAAGAATATCTACAGATGGGAATTCATTCTTCTCCACCTCCAAGTCCTGAATTCCCAACATCTATTGTTTGGTACATGGGAATCCTAAACCTTCTCTAAACGTGGTGTTTAGCTGGGAAGTAAAGTTTCTACACATCATTTGGCTTAAGACAGAAATAACCAAGTGTGCTGGTATCTGAGAAAGCCCTTCAATGAAGCCCTATAATAAAGACTGTATTTCGTCACGTGTAGCCTGCCATCGAAACTGTCTGAGGCTACCTTCCCTGCTTACCCAGAAAAGTACTGCCAATTAATTGTAAGATCCCATCAACTCTAAAACAAATCCTGATTTTAGGGAACGTAAGATGAAAAAAAAAATCTACCTTAGATCAGTAAAATACAGTAGTTCTTAAGCCATGTAGCTTAAGGACGATCCTTATACTGTGAGGGTATTACTTAAAAATGGCTCTTTGGAACCGTCTGAGGACTGCTCCACTCAGATCTCTCCTTGCTTGTCTATCAATCCAGCGTTAGAATTATAAAAGTCAAGAAACGGAAATATATCGGGGGTGGGAGGGATGGTGTGGCTGGGTGATGGACATTGGGGAGGGTATGTGTTATGGTGAGTGCTGTAAATTGTATAAGACTGATGAATCACAGACCTGTACCCCTGAAACATGTTAATAAAAAATTAAAAAAAAACAAAACAGAAATATATGTTCTCTTATTTTCAGACCCATGCATGAAGCTAGTTACTATAGAAAAAGGAACCACCTGATTTGGGTTCTCTCTTCACCCCCATCCATCACTTTCTCCTCATTCTTTTCTTTAATAAATCTCAGAAGAGTTGAAATAAAGTAATTTATAATTAATTTAAATGTTTGTTTCAAGGGAATGCTAAAACATGGAGTTTTAGTCCAAACACTTTGTGGTACAACTTAAAGCATACTAGGAACCCCAAGAGGGAGATAGAAAACGAACTTTCTAACTTTAAAGCACTTTCCTTCACACTTGCTGCTTTTCTTCTCCTTCTAGTGTACAAAAAGGCAATAGGATTATCATTTCTAAAACGATGCTAGAATTCTTCTGTATAATGCTTTAAACACTGATCAGGAAGAATAGTTCCAGACCAGGTTTGATCCCACCAGAGCCAGCATCCATTGCCACATGAAATGTTTGTGAAATGTCATTAGGTTTGCTCATGTGCCTTCTGAGGATGGAAAAGGTTCTACAACTTTGAGTCCTTTATTTGCATTTCAAAATTTATGAGATTGCTACAGAAATGAAGAGAAAAGGGCAAATCAAATTCAATTTTTTTTTGTTGGTTGAATTACCTGATAATGGCACACAGTCTTTTTTTTTTTTAACCAAATTCAATTATTTTTGAGATTTAAAGACTGAGATGGACATGTCTGGTAGTTTTTGTCTAGGGAATTGTGACTCTGAATTAAGATTTCAGAGAAGAGAAAAAATATCCAAGTTCATTATCAATGAACTTTACTATACATTATGTCCTTTAACACTGAGACAAATTGGGGAAATTCTCAGAAGTATTTAGCTAATTAATTTAGTGGTACTGGTAACTCAGAATGCCCAGTTAAAAGGACTTTCCTTGTGAGGTCAAATTGCCCCTTCAATCTTTTCTTTTAAAGTTTTATTTTATTATGTTATGTTAGTCATCATACATTACATAATTAGTTTTTGATGTAGTGTTCTATGATTCATTGTTTGCGTATAACACCCAGTGCTCCATGTAATATATGCCCTCCTTAATACCCATCACCGGGCTAACCCATCCTCCCACCCCCCTCCCCTCTAAAACCCTCAGTTTGTTTCTCAGAGTCCATAGTCTCTCATAGTTCGTCTTCCCCTTCGACTCCCCCCGCTTCCTTCCTACTATCTTCTTCTTCTTTTTTTTTTTTTAACATATAATGTATTATTTGTTTCAGAGGTACAGGTCTGTGATTCAACAGTCTTACACAATTCACAGAGCTCACCACAGCACATACCCTCCCCAATGTCCATCACCCAGCCACCCCATGCCTCCCACCCCCTACTCCAGCAACCCTCAGTTTGTTTCCTGAGACTCAGAGTCTCTTATGGTTTGTCTCCCTCTCTGGTTTCATCTTGTTTCATTTTTTCCTCCCTTCCCCTATGATCCTCTGTCTTGTTTCTCAAATTCCTCATATCAGTGGGATCATATGATACTTGTCTTTCTCTGATTGACTTATTTCGCTTAGCATAATACCCTCTAGTTCCAACCACGTTGTTGCAAGTGCCCCTTCAATCTTAATGAGGGCTTAATTTTGTTATTTATTAGTCATTTTAGAGATTTTGCCCCTCAAATTCCATAAATATTTCTAACTCCTGTACTCTAGCAATAGTGATAATCTCAAACGTTAATAATGTAATGAATGAACAGCAAGCCCCAATTGTCAGTTGAGATACAGGTTAAAAAAGATGCACTGTGTGTGAAAATTAGCAACAGTCTTTGCCATGGGCAGATTAGGGCTCCCCCAAAGATGTCTGTATCCTAATTCCTGGACCCTGTGACTATACTGCTGCTCGTGGCAAAAGGGATTTGCAGATGTGATTAATAATTTTGAGATGGGAGATTATCCTGGATTATCCAGGTAGGCCCAGTATAATCACAAAGGCCCTTATAACGGGGCGGGGCAGGGGCGGGGAGTCAGAGAAGGAGATGTGACAAGGAAGTTCGAGGTCAGGATGATGAGAGCCATGAACTAAGTAACAAGGGGAGCTTGTAGAAGCTGAGAGCGACAAGAAAAATTATTCCCTAGAGTGTTTTGGAGGAACGCAGCCCACCAACACCTTGATTTTAGCTCAGACTTCTGACTTCCAAAGTTGTAAGACAATACATTTGTATTGTCTTAAGTCACTAAGTTTGTGGTAATTTGCTCTAGCAGAAATAGCACACTAATCCAGTCTTATTTCTTCCATACCAGATAAATTAATAGTACTTCCAAGCTTTTTGAAAGAAAAGCATTATTAAAATCATGCAATGTTCTTACATTTTGTAAAATGACTTTTTCTTTCCTGGGTAAGGCCAAAAGATCTAGGGACGACATAACTCCACACAAATCCTATAAAAATCCTAAATAACATACAGTTTTTAATTTAAATTTGAAATTCTGTGCCCTATCTGATATTTGATAATATATCTTTTTGGATGGAAGATAAGATTCTTATAACTTAATTTTTGCCTTGAAAAATTATTTTTTGTACTAATGAGATAAGGTCTCAAATTTACTGTAGACATAAGTTATTACTTAAACTTAACTATATACATTCAATAAAACATATTTATACAATCCTTTTGGAAAAGTCACAACCAAATGGGCCTTGGGATGTGTGCTCAATTACATCAGAAATTGTACTTACACCGTGGATATGTTTATATAATAAAAATATGTATTTGCTTATGTTTTGGGTGAAGCCATTATTTCGGCCAGATTATATACAAAAATTATAAGGATTCTGCATTGTATTTTGTGTGGCAGTATGCCACTGGAAGTTCTACTACAAGAGTGACATGCAGGTTCTGGTTAAAGATGGTGACATAGGAAGATCTTGAACTCAACCTCCCCTCACAGATACACTGAGTCCCCATGAAGCTACATACTTACTCTTAAAGAAACCTAAAGGCTGGCTGACTGATGATGACACATCCAGCAAATGAGAAGAAAACTATATTAAAGCAGGTAGGAGAAACTGGGACACAATCTCCCCAAAAACCCACAACTGGGAGGGAACTCCAAGCTTCTCCTTGAGGAGCAAAGGGTTCAAACTCCATATTGAGCACTCCAACTTTTTTAGGGCTGCACTTGAGAGGTAAGCTCCCCAAACATCCAATTTTGAAAACCAATGGGGCTTGAACTCCAAGACCCACAACATAGCAGTGATGTGAGAAATGCCTCTTAAGGGGCTCATGTGCTCCAAGTCACCCAGGCCAGGGCCCTGCTCAGATTATGCCCAGACTCCTGCAGGAGGCACACCTACTTATATTAAAATCTTGGCCTGAGAGGCAGGCACCTTTTAACACTCACAACTAGGAGCTTGCTGGAACACTCTCAAGGGTCAGCTGGTAGGTGCCATTTTCTTGCTCTCCTTTTGCCATGTTCCCGAGCACCAGTATATCCCAGAAGGGAGCTCTGATATGTGTCTGATGCCTTGATTTCTGTGGCTGCTGCCTAGATTATGCCTCTTGGTCTCCTGGCTCTGGAGGTCAGAGAGCTTGTGATCCTGGTCACAGGGGACTGTAATAACAGGTGTCACCCACAAAGGAACTTACACTGGTCTGATGCCCTGACTTCTGCTATCAGGGGACACTTCCACATCACCGGACTGGGGCGACCACTGGGGCTTCCACCTGTGGGTCCCACAAGACTGTAAACAATGGAGAAGAGTTCTTAAACTGCTACTAACCCCAGGTCACTGTAAGAAGCAATAGACCCAGGAGCCCAGTCTTTCTGTGAAGGACGCCTAGTAGCTGATCATCATGCCTGTAGCCTGAGGGGCCAGCTACTAATTAAACATGCATTTAGGAGCTGACTGTAATCTTTCCCAGCTATCTCAGAGGGTGGGTGCTATCTTTGCACCCCACCTCTGCTCCAGAATGCCATGTTTCCTGAAGGGGAGTTTTATGTGGATCTGGTGCCTGGTGTTTGTGGCAGATGCCCAGAGGATGCCCCTTGATCACCTGGTTCTGGTGGCCTGAAGGGCTTGTGTTCCTGGGTCCTACAGGACTGTGGCAATTAGAGGGATGGTTCTTGGTATGCTACCATGTCCAGGGCACTGTACAGACAGTAGACTGTCTTCCCCCCAGTCTGTGAAGGAGGTCACTTTGCTTGTCCTGGAGCTTTAGAATGAGAGGCAGGCTTTGGGACTGGTACATACTTTAGTGGCCTACGGAGCTGCTCTCAAGGAACATAGGCTATGGACACCATCTTTGCATTCTCCCTCTGCCTCACACTAGATTTGCTGGTATCTCCCAGAAAGGAGCTTATACACACCTTTGGAGCCCAACTTTTTGCAACTGTTGTCCGGGGAACATTTCCAGATCACCTGGCTCTGGTGGTCAGCAGTGCTTATGCCTGTGGCCCCTCAGGACTTTATATATTTGCATACTTTTAAAAGCTGTTGCCTGTGGGTCCGGTTTCTAGTCAGCCTGAATTTAGGCGCTGAGATCCTTCCCTTTGGGACACTGACATGTCTTGGCACATCCTGAACTACTGGGAGCTATTAAAAATATAGGAGTTTGCTTGGACAAGCACACAGGTTTGAGAGGTGACCAAGAGCTGGGAAGGGCTGGATAAAAAGGTTCATCTCCTACACGAGGCCACTCCTTCAAGACTGGGTGAGGTGGTTATTTTATCTACTATATAGAAACCAATACAGAGAATCAAGCAAAATGAAAAGACAGAGGAATATATTCCAAATGAAAGCAAAACTTAGAAAAAAAAAAGCTAATGAAACAGAGGTACGTAATTTACCTGATAAAGAGTTCAAAATAATGGTCATAAAGATGCTTACTTGAACGGGTGAGAAGAATAGATGAACATAGTGAGAACTTCCACAAAGAGATGTAAAATATAAGAAAGTACCAAACAGAAGTCACAGAGGTGAAGAATGCAATGACTGAACAGAATAAATGAAGCAGAGGAAAGGATCAGTCTACTCAAAGACAAGGCAGTGGAACTCACCAATCAGAACAAGATAAAGAAAAAAAGAATGAAATAAGTGAAGACAGCTTAAGAGCCATATGGGACAACAGACTAACATTTGCATTATAGGGCTCCCAAGAGGAAAAGAGAAAGAGAAAGGGACAGAAATCTTATTAGAAGAAATAATGACTAGAAATTTCCCTACCTTGGGGGAGGAAATGGGAATCCAGATCCAGGAATCCCAGAGAATTCCAGAAAAGATGAATCCAAAGAGACCCACACCAAGACACATTATGAATAAAATTTCATAAGTTAAAGAAAAAGGAATATTAAAAGCAGCAAAAGAAGGGTGCCTGGGTGGCTCAGTTGGTTAAGCGACTGCCTTTGGCTCAGGTCATGATCCTGGAGTCCCGGGATCGAGTCCCGCGTCGGGCTCCCTGCTCAGCAGGGAGCCTGCTTCTCCCTCTGACCCTTCCCCCCCATGCTCTCTCTCTCTCAAATAAATAAATAAATAAATAAAATCTTAAAAAAAAAGCAGCAAGAGAAAAACAACTTGTTAAGTACAAGGGAAACCCCATAAGAGTTTCAGCACAAACTTCACAGATTAGAAGGGAGTGGCAGGATCTATGCAAAGTGCTGAAAGGAAAATCCTCCACCCAAGAATACTCTACCCAGCAAAATTATCATTAAGACCTGAAGGAGATCAAGAGTTTTCCAGACAAGGAAAAGCTAAAGGAGTTCATCACATAATGATGAGGGGACCACATGAAGCTGAAGAGAAGTGGCCTAATTAGTAACAAGAAAACATGTGAAAGTAAATCTCACTGGAAAAGTAAATCTTTAGTAAAGGTAGTGGATTAATTATTATAAAGGTAGAATGATGGTTAAAAGACAAAAGTGGTAAAAAATAACCATGATTACAATTAGGGGATACACAAGATAAAAAGATGTAGAATGTGACACCAAAACCAGAACATGGCAGGAGGAGAGTAAAAATGTTCAGCTTTAGAATGGGATCAAAGTTGTTATCAATTTAAAATAGATTGTTATAGATATAAGTTGTTATACGTAAGCCTCATGGTAACTGCAAAGCAAAAACCTATAGTAAATACAGAAAAGATAAAGGGAAAGGAATATAAGCATACCGTAAAAGAAAGTCATCAAACCACAAAGGAAGAGAGCAGGCGAAGGAGAAAAGAACAGAAAGGAACTGCAAAAACAGCTAGAAAACAAATAACAAAATGACAATAAGCACACACCTATCAATAAATTATCTCAAATGTAAATGGACCGAATTCTCCAATCAAAAGACACAGAGTGGCTTGAATGGATTAAAAAACAAGACTCGAAAAAATATTGTTGAGGCTACTATGTGGAGAAGAGACTGTGTATTAGAGGCCAGGATGAATGGCTGGAAAACTCTCAGAGTCCACACTGGATATGATGATGGCTTGGAATTGAGTGGTAGGTAGAGCAAGTGTGGAAACAGGAAAACCAGTCGGGGAGTTACTGCAATAACCAAAGCAAGGGACGACAGTGTAGACCCAGGAGGTAGCTCTGATAGTGGGGGAAGTATTTAGATTCGGGATATGTTTTGAAAGTAGGGGAGACATGATTTAATGATGAGTTGGATGTGTGATATGAGAGAAAGACGGGTCAAGGATGGTGTGCTGAGTTGAACAGCATCCTCCAAAAGCTCATGTCCACTCAAAATCTGTGAATTTGACCTTATGGGGATATAGGGTTCTTGCAGGTAAAATCAAGTTAAGATGAGGTCACACTAGATTAGAGTGGGCCCTAAATTTAAGGACTGCTGTCCTTATAGACACAGAGACACACAGAGGCAAGACAGCCATGTGTATGTAGAGGCAGAAATAGAACGATACACAAGATAAAAAGATGTAAAATGATGCAACTACAAGCCAAGGAAGGTGACAGACCACTGAAAGTCTTCAAAAGCTAGGAAGAGGCAAGAAAGGATTCTTCCCTAGAGCCGTCAGAGGGAGCGTGGCCCTGCTGGCACCCTGATTTCAGACTTCTGGCCTCCAGAACTATGAGAGAATAAACTTCTTTTAAGCTGCCCACTTTGTGTATTTTGTTACAGGTGCCTTAGAAAACAAATACAGATGATTCCAAGGGTTTTGGCCTGAGCCAGCTGCAAAAATGGAGAAATCATTTACTGAGATACCCTGGGATAAAAGGCTTGTGGCGGGGATTAAAAGCTCAGTGTTTGATATAGCAAGCTTAAGATGTTTGTTAGGTATTCAAGTGGAGATGTTGAGGAAGTATGGAGTTTGGGGGATGGAGAAGGGGCTAGAGACACAAACTTAGAAGTCATAAGCTTGGCATAGAGAGTATTTAAAGCAACGATTAGATGAAATAATTGGATGAAATCACCGAAGGAGTAAACAAACAGAGAGGAGACGTGGAAGGATTAAAGGTAAGTGCAGAAAAGGACTATCAGAAACTTTAGGTCAAGTCTGGACTAAAAACCTGCTTGAAAATACACTCTAGCAAAAACAATAGGCACATCTTAAAAAGAGGAAGGCTGGAGACACAAGAAACAATGACCAATTAAGAAACTAACAAATAATTGTTAAGGTGTAATGCTAAAAATGGTTATAGTAACAACAGCTTGAAATACTGTAATCTCAAACTGAGAGATGACGGTGAGGGAGATCAAAGTAAAACTAATTGTTGGGGGTAGAATGCAGATATGAGTTAATTGTAGGTATTGATAAAAATAGGTTTAACTAGGCTAATGTATTAAAATTTTAAAGGCAATTACTAGAAAAACAGAGTATTATGTATATGTTTGAAAATCCTGAAGGGGGGAAAAAGAAACAAAGAAAGATTAATTAACCCAAGAGGAGGTAGAAAATTTGAAAAAGCAAATAGGCATAGAAGAAAATGAAAATACAATTACAGATCTACTCTTAAAAGAAAACTATGGACAGTATGTTTTATGGTTGAGTTACTCCATGCCTTTAAGGAGGGGGAAACTGGCATGTTATGTAAAATGTTCCAGAATACAGAAAAAGGCAGAAAGCTAAAGAATTCATTATAGAAGGCTATTACATTCCTGGTGTCAAAACTGAACAAGTGTACACAAAAAGATACCTAGACCAAGGTGACTTATGAACACGGGAGTAAAATTCCTAAATTAAATATTGGCATATTGAATCCAAAAGTGTATCAAATGAATAATACACCATACTCAAGGAAACTAAGCATAGGAATATACAGGTGATTAAAAAATCAGACAATCTGTTAATGTAATTTTCTACATTAGCAGATTAAAGAACAAAACTATGAACACCTAAATAAATACTGAATAAGTTTCAACTAAATTCAAACTTATTGTATTTCTGTATACTCTGGAAAACCGATCAGTAATTGCCAGGGGTTGGGTGTGCGGGAGGCGTTGACTACAAGGTACCAAGGGGGAGTTCTGGGTGGTGATGGAATGCTCTTCTATATCTTGAGTATGGTGGTCTCAGGAGCATATGTGTTTTTCAAAACTTGCAGGGTACTGTTTTCAAATTGTACCTTGAGTTTTAAAAATGAAAAAATCAATCCATGAAAATGTTCAGAAAGCTAGAAATAGAAGGAAGCTATCTGAGCTGGACACACAATATGCAATTCTTATACCTATTGATAACAACTACACTCAATGATTGGAATCATCCCTGTTAATGTCAGGAATATGGCAAAGATGTACAGCTTCCCATTGACAGAGTAAGAAGGGTAAAATGAAACATATTTGTTATTTGCAAAACTCTTTAACAGTTTCTCAATTCACTTAAGAGTAAAACCCAAGTCCTTTCAATGGTCCTACTGTCCGAACATAATATGACTACATTTACCTCAGTGTCACTTACTGTTCCTTGCCTGGTTCTCTCTGCCCTGACTCCACTGTTCTTGCTGTTCCTCCAGCATCCACGCACTTTCACCTCCATCTGCCAGAAGTCTCTACCTCCACTTGTCTGCATGACTTGCTCCTTCTCTACCTTCAGCTCAAGTGTCACCTCCCCAGGAGGGTCTTTCTTAAGTTCTCTACTTAAAATTCATCCATCCAACCCCATTCACCATCAACATTCATTATCTTCCTCTCCTGATTTATGTTTCTTCACTATACATCATGATCTAACATGTCATATATTTTATTGCTACACATTCTGTTTTCCCCCACTTGGAAAATATAAGGTCACCAAAAAAAAAAAAAAAAAAAAAAATCTCCTGGGACAAAAGGAGTTCAGTAAATAAATATGTAACACCTGATAGCATTCCTTTTCAGTTCTCTTGGGTATATATACCTAGAAGTGGAATTGCTGGGTCATATGATAACCCGATGTTTAACCTTTTGAGGAACTGTTAAACTGTCTTTCAAAGAAGCCGCACCATTTTGGATCCTACCAGCCACAGATAGCAGGGTTCCAATTTCTCAGTATTCTTGTCAACACTGGTTATTGTTTGTCTTTGATTTTAGCTATTTAAGTAGGTGTGAAGAAGTATCTCCTTGTGGTTTTGATTTGGAACTCTAATGATTAACAATGGTGATAGGGTATTTTTATATACGTATCAGGCATTTGTAGACCTTCTTGGGAGAAATGTCTATTTAAATCCTTTGCCCATTCTTAAAATGAGTTATCTTTTTATTGTTCGGTTGTAAGAGTTCTTTATATATTGTGCCACTACCTGTTTCAATAAATAACATTTTATCTGAACCTAGTCACATTTATTCATTTAGGTAAATTATTTACAAACTGATCCTTTACAGAAAAAGCTTGTTGACCTCTGATTTAAAAATGAGTTATTGAGAAAGAATTAGATAAATATACTGAAAAAAAGAGGCTGGAGAGTCCTGAAACAAATCCACGTATTTACGAGAAATTCAATTGTTGATTTAGGTGGTATTTCAAACCAGTAGGGGGAACATGGGCTAATCAGTTGGTAGTGTTAACAATAATTTACTAACCGCTGAAAAGAATAAAGCTAGAACCCTTTGTTACACCATCTACAAAAAATTGTTTTAAAATCCCAAAATCAAACTATAAAAAATGATAATAAAATACAGAACATTGTTAGAATGTTGGAGCAGGAAAAATCATTTTTCTCTGACATAAAAATTAAACACTTTGCTAGTATAAAAGGTACATAAATAAGGTTGCAAGAAAACAGTTGCATCATATATAACAGACAAATGGATAAGATATAAGGAGTTTGTACAAATCATTTTTTTTAAAAGTGGTAATGGATATGAACGTGCAATTTGTAAAGGAAAAACAGTCAATGCTCAAACTCAGAAGTAATTGGAGAAATGCAAATTAAAACAATGGGATATCAATTTTTCACCCACACTACAGACACAATGATATAAAGCCAGATAATGTTAAACATTGGCAAAGATGCATAAAGAAGTACTGTTGAAACACAGTCAAGGCTAACTATGGTTTCTCATGCCTCCAGTACCTACCCTCTTTCTAGGTATCTATTCTAGAGACTTTCAATAAGAGGCATACAAAAAGGCATTTATAAATAATGCTGGTTGTAACAGTGTTTGTGATAACAAACCATAACCCATCTCAGTGTCCATCAAAAGGAGCTCGACTAAATAAACTACTACAAATTCATACCGCAAAATATTTTGCTGCAATTAAGAAGAATGAAGAACATCTCTATATATTTACTTGGAAAGATCTCCAAATACACTTTGTTGAGGGAAATAAAAATCAGCTTAGAATGAAATTTGCCACTGTGATAATTATAATGAATTGTTATTTTAATAATTCACTTTAAAAGGTTGCAGTGTTAATATTTAGCAATAATATGTATTCATGGTATCTGAAAAAAATCAACTCTTAGAAGAAATGCTTTTAGAACTATACCGTCTAAGAGTTTTTAAAAACTGCATATGAATGTATATGTATATCATGCACAGGGAAGATGAGTGGAATGGTATTCACCAAACTCTTGAGAGTAAATTCTGGGTAGGGAAATAAAACTGGGATGCGGGTACTGGACACTTTCATATTTTGCTCTTTCTATCGGCATAATTTCCTCCTTATGAATATGGAGTTATATATTAGTTGTATGGTTAAAAATCATAAAATAAAACCTATTAGACTCATGTATAATTTAAATATATTGTGGCTGATTTTTTGAGTGTGTGCTTGTCCTTAGAAAATGGAAATTTGTTTTTTAAAGTCCTAGAAAATATTTTAAGGTTTATAAAAGATACCGAAGAGGAATTATATACTACATGTCCTCAATTCTAAGACATTGATTTTAAGATACATCATTAATTTAATAACAGCTTTTCAGGAAAAAAAAAGAAAATCACACTGAATATATAAGAAGGATTGTATGATGCATTTTAACTTCACAATTTTTTTTAGATAAAATGACAATTATAATATGCATCACATTTTGCCAAAAGTAGGGAAGTGGAAGCTTAATTTTCTCCCTTTGATGAATAAATACATGCTTGCAAATTGTTGAAAATCAGCCATATGCCTCTGGTAGGAATATTTACAGAGGGAAAAACAATCACGGGAAAACCCACTATCCACTAAAAAATCCGTGTGAGTAAAGCATACTGCTCCTGAGTGGTACAAGATCTCACCTTATTTGGAAATGGAAATTTGCTTGGTTCCACTTTGCCAGGTGCTGGAATAGCAGAAAGTGGTGGAAGCCAGGTCATCTCCTAAATGGTGGGAAAAAACAAACAGCATTGTAATATAGGGAATATTTAAAGTCAGTAGCTATCTGAGCCTGCCTTAATAACACTGGGAAGGGATTGGAATGAAGAGATGAATAAAGAATGAAAGGGATTTTTTGAAAAAGGATGTGAGATCCGCTTTCATGATTTCTTTTCCTAATTTTACCAATTCTTGGTTCCATGGCTATCCCCATGCTCCCTTTATATCTTAAAAAGATCTGCAAGGCTGTCCTATTTTCATTTCGTTTAAGCTCCAGAGTAAAGGGACAACCTAGTAGTAAAAGTTCTATGGAAAATGCCGAACAAAGGGGGCTGCTTCTCTTGGACTCAATCCCACAAAATTTCACAGGGTGTTTCTGTAGAAATGTACAAAGTACTTCTGACTTTAGGGTCATTATGAGAGGAGTCTTTATTTTATTAGAAACAAGTATTAGGATGAGTTTCCAATAAGCCCCACACATCACTTTGGTCTTCATAAAAATCTCCTTCATGGAGAAGTAAAAAAACAAAACAAAACAAAACAAATCACACGTATGAAATAGAAAGAGAGAGGGAGGGAGGGAAATAAGTGTCTTATCATTTTTATAACACAGTATTAAGAATACAATTTTAGCTCAACACACAATCATCTGTCATATGCTTTCTGACATATACTTTCACTAAACTGTGAGGGGGGCAGCGGTGTTTATCCACTTGCTGTTTTCTTCTTCAGTTCCATCTCCTGGAAGTTACCTGCATTCACTAAATGATTGTACAATTAAATTGAATCAATCAATTTCTGATTACCGGGAAACTTACTTGGGAGTTTAGAGAGAGGTTTTGAACCTTATTTATTTTTTTAAATTTCCTTCCACTTTCAAACCTAAGCAAGCATAGAAGCAGTAGTTGATCTATTTTAAGAAAAGTGAGAAATTCTTTTTAGGTGAAGACATTTTCTCACCTCCCTTGGGGAAAAGGGATTCTGTCAGGTTTTTTAAGTCAAAGAAATTCTTGAGGGTGGTCTTGTGCCTGTTTTTTGGGGGGGTAACTCTCCTCCTTCAGCACCTCGAATAGTGCAGACCCACACAGACAGGGAGGAGAAGGAGAGGTCAAACCCACCCTGGAAGGATTTACTGACCCTATTATCATCTCTCACCCACCATGACACCTGTGCCTTGGGGGATTAAGCTCATAGGCATCTGAGATGTCCCTTCTCCATTCTTCTTACAGAGGTCTCGCCAATGGAAAGCAAAGGAAGATCAGTGACCTTCTTCTATATCCCTCTCTCCTCTCACCTCTGCTCCCCAAGTATCTGCCCATTCCATCTGTTGTCTCTTTTGAGGAGGTTGTTAAGCATGACTGCCGAGTTTGTGTCCAGGAACAGAGTGGGTGCTCAGTATATTTTTCAATTAATGCCAAATAGAACAGTATCTCTGCAATGTCTCTACCATTCTAATCACACCTTCATTACTTTTAACCTAAATTACTTTAATAGCTTCCTGATTGGTTCTCTTTCTTTTGTTATTATTAATTCATCCACTACACTCCTGCCAACTCAATTTTCCTAGACTGCAGATGCAGATAAAAAGCTTCGCTGCTCCAAAATCTTCACATACCATTATATACATAATACAATGATGACCATGACCATGCTGTCTCCTGTTGTGCCTTACAGTTTTCAGAGTACTTCCATACAAGTTTTTAAATTTACACTCAACCTTTAATACTACTACAACCATACTGCAGGTGAGGGAGTCAAAGCTCAAAGAGATGAACTGATTTGCCCAAGTTCACTCAACTCATAAATGTCACCACTGAAATTTGCACATCTATCTCATACTTCCAGCCCAGTATTTGTCTTTCACTCCACTGCATCTGCTCTCAAAGATCTCAGCCTAGTATTCAAGACCTTCTACAAGGTCTCGGTTTTCAGTCTTGTGCCCTTTTGTTAGTCTACACCCACACTAAGTATAAGGAAAACTACAGTCTCTGTTTTCACTTACACTATGCCCTTTGTGTGTGAATGCCCTATTCTCATATGCTTTTTGGATTTCTATCCATTCATGAAGGCTCATCTCAAACATCATCTATGTTTTGAGGCCTTTGCTGATTCCCCTTCTATTCCAATATGATATGACAATTTCCTTCTCATGCTCCGCCAATGTACTTATTTTTCTCTCTCATAGTAACGGTTAGATTCTTTTTTGTGTTAAGTTTTATGAGTATATACCTCAATCTGCGCTCAACCATTTCTCCTTCTTCCAATATTCTTCTCCCAAAATAGAATAGAAATCACACTTAGGAATCTCAACAATCTCTTTCAATAACATTCAGATCTATTAAATATAATCCTGTAAAGGACTGAAAATTTCTTCAGAGAGGGATACTGCCTACTTATCTTTGTGTAGACTGAAGCACATTATACTCTAAGCACTCAAAATTAACTCACTGAATTGAACTGAATGCCCATAATTCAATGCAAAATTGCTCAGTAACTTGATTTTAATTCTAGCTAAGTATTTCCATGTGACTTTTCCACCTAATGAATTCTGCTAAATATATGAAGGAATGGTAAAGACAACAGGGTTGTTTAAAACATTTAAATCTTTAGAATTTCCAAAAACATAAGAATTCTTTACACAAACTATTTAAATGTATACTTTAAAAATCAATGTGCAATCAATGGTTTTTTTAAGATTGATTATCCATTATATAAAAATTCTTCATTAGGGTTAGATGGGAAAATTATGAGCAAATAGTTTATTTCTACTTCCTCTTCTGTCACTTACTAGCCCAGTGAGCTTAGGTAAATCACATCTTCAGTAAACTGTAGTGATTTCAAACCACAGACTTAGGAACCAATCAAATCTCAGCTTGTGGCATTTTAAAACCAGAGGAAATGGAGATGTTAACAATCTCAAAGTTTAATCATGAAGATTAAATGAGATAATACATATAAAGAGCATAGCATGGTTCCTTTATGTTTAATCATTCAATAAAAGACAGTACTGATTAACATCAAACTGAGTTTCAGAATTCTTATTTTTAAAATGAGAAATAGAATTTCTCTCTGAGCTTTAGATATTGGGAAACTGAGATGAGAGGATAAATGGGAAAGTGTTTTTTTTTTTTTTTTTAAAGATTTTTTTTATTTATTTTTGAGAGAGAGAGCGAGAACACGAGCGGGGGGGGGGGCGGGGGAGGGACAAAAGGAGAAGCAGACTCCCCGCCGAGCTGGAAGCCTGATGCAGAACTCGATCCCAGGACCCTGGTATCATGACCTAAGCCAAAGGCAGACACTTAACTGACTGAGCCACCCAGGAGCCCTGGGAAAGTGTTTTTATAAAAAAAATGAAGCAGGGCACCTGGGTGGCTCAGATGGTTAAGCATCTGCCTTCGGCTCGGGTCGTGATTCCAGGGTCCTGGGATCGAGTCCCACATCAGGCTCTCTGCTCCTTGGGAGCCTGCTTCTCCCTCTGCCTCTCTCTCTCTCTCTCTCTCTCTCTCTCTGACTCTCATGAATAAATAAATAAAACTTTTTTTTAAAAAAAGGAAAAAAAATGAAGCATTATGTAAGTTTAACCTATAATTAAGCTAGTAATTAATACAAACTATATAGTATTAAAACATAAAGTTATTTAAAATGATTATTAGGATACCTAAGTATGATTTGTACTTTACACTGGAGAAAATGTCCCTAAGCTTTCTCATGGGAACAGAGCCTTGACATAATAATAGTGAGGTAAGATTTGGTTAAAAAAAAAGTGCTTAATTTGTACCTTATTTCTAGTAGTTTAAAATGTAAACAAAGGTAAAATTTTTCATAACTGCTAAAATTTCACTTAGTTTATCTCACAACATTCTCTTCACAGGAAAAGATTCCTGCCCATTGGCAGGTGTGTCCACTGCTCCCCACCCCTACTCATGCTCCTGACCTCCCTTGCCTCCATTAGCCCTTCATCACTGCGTTGCTCCTCTTTCCCCCACTTGGCTGCCTGGTAGCCACTTCCCAGATCAGAGATAAGACAGGATGAAAATATAATATAAAGCCAATTACTCCAGAGTTTAGGGAGCTACCTTCTGATCTTCTAAAGTCCCTTGCCACTTCTTTGATCTGCCCGACTTTGTTCCTTTTTGATTTCTTATTCCTTAGGAATGAGGTCACACCCTATTCCTCAACACTAAGAGGGCCCCAGTTTTGAGCTTGGGTTCCCTAGCCAACTGGTAGGATTCAAAATCAGACGCATCTATCTTAACATAGGCTCATCAGTCCCATCTCTCTAAGCAGATGTCTAGTTACCCAAGGGACATATTTCAGGGTGTCTTCTTATTTCTTAGATAAGCTTAAAATGCCAAGTCTCTTTATAGTAAATACACTCACTTTTCTGCTAAATGAAGGAACAGATGGTTGAATGGTAACAGTAGAGAATACTGCATTTCCTTAACTGTCCAACTTTTCTCTATGCTCCATATACCGGTTCTCAGAAGGCCACGGGACACATGGGCCAGTGTCCATTTTCACGTCTATTGCCCAGCAAGATTGACCCTGAGTCCCAGGAATCCAGAGCTTCAAGGTGAGGAGACTTTCACGTACTCATTTTGCACAAACCTCTTCCCTTCATGTAGCTACCCACTTACTCTGGCATCAACTGCATCAGCCTGTCCTAGGACAAATGGTCAGAGGTTCGGTTATCCATTCATTACACAGTGTGCCTCTTTGTTATTCAAGGTGAGAAGAAACACAAATTGAATTTTAGCCTGAAATCTTAAGAGTTCAAAATGTTTATATTGTAGTATAAAGATCTGCAAAGTATATTTAGTTTGAAAATAGGGTAAATTAGAAAAATTCTGAACAACATTTAAATTTTCCTATTAAAATCAGCAAATAGAGAAATACTTTCCCTGGTCTCTCTTCCTATCTACTGTCTCCCCACTACAATCTATCTTGATCGCTGTCAACGAAGTGTTTTATTTAAAATAGTTACTATGCCGTACTTGCTCAAAAGCTTCCAGGGACTCTGGTCCAAGCATTCAAGATGCTCTGTCATATGGTGCCATCAAGAAACACTGCAGTGTTACTGCTTGTTACTTTTCTATACGGTCCTCCCCTCCTCCCTTCCAGATGGGCTTACTTCTTGTCTTGCCCTATGTTTTCCTGTCCCGACATTTTCTGCTTTTCCTTTCATGTTATTCCAACTTCACTTACTTCTTCCTCCTCCTTTTTTTTTTTTTTTAAGATTTATTTATTTGAGAGAGAGAGTGGGGGGAAAAGGGGCAATGGGAGAGGGAGAGAGAAAATCTCAAGCAGACTCCCTGCTGAGCAGGGAGCCCAACACGGGGTTCTATCTCAGGACCCTGAGATCAGGACCTGAGCCAAAATCAAGAGTTGTATCCTTAATGAATCAGCCACCCAGGTGCCCCTTACCTTTTCCTTCTTTCTCATCCCTCATCTCCTAATGAAGGTCACTGACAAGTGTGATCCTTAGCAAGCACCACACCCTCCACTCTCCATTACACATGATCTGTGTCCCTTATTTCACATTTCCATGTTACCTGGGGCTGTGAGTTTACTTTTCATGTGTTACCACTATCAGACTATACATTTTTTCACTCCTATTAGATTATAACCTCTTTCACGGAAGGGATTGTGCCTTTGAAACTCTCTTGTAACTCTCTGGAGGCCTAGCACAATGGATAAAATAACAGGAATTCATTTAACATCTCTGGGATTCACTTTTCTCTCCTTTTCAAATAATGGCACAAATAAGCTATACTTGTCCTACCAAATACATATGATGGTTGCCAGAATCAGGAGAGACTGAATTTCTTCTTTCTCTTTCAGCAACGTTTCAACATCTGCTGCCAACTCCAAGGTCTGCTAAAAGGCGGTGTCTATCCCCACAGGCCTGGCAAATGACCACAGCTAACTCCAAAATTCTTTGTGCTCTGAAACTCACTCTTTTCAAAATAAAACATTGGATTAATTCTGTAACTTGGGAATAAAAATATAAAATGCCAAAGTCGATTTTTATATGTGGCAGTGGCTGCAGCAGATCAGAGCATTATTTTGTTTTCAGTTTCCATATCAGAATAATCCCTCAGCTTTTCAGTTCTTTCACACATATTATTCATGTTATGACACTCTTCTCAGATGAGTGCTGCCAACAACAGAACAGTGTAATTTTTATTACACTGCATATCCTTTAAATGCGGTAGCTAACAAGAGCACTGTGTCTGGTGAAGGAAACAGGCCCATACCTGGGAGTCAGAGCACCAGCCCTCGAGTAAGAAAAACGGGGAGAAACACACTCATTCTTCCCTGATGGGGCTAGGGAGTGCATTCTAATTGTCAGTCCATCCCTGGGCTTTAAACAGACTCCACGGTCAGACCTGAAGGCTGGGCAGGTTTGGGCTCCGAACAAGTAGGTCTAAGTTGCCTCCTAAATCAACAAAAACTCAAGAACATCCTCATTTTGTTACTATAGTAGAAGGACCTAGAGTTTGCAAAATAATAGTAAATATAGTGTATTCATGTCCATTAAGAATAACAACATTCATTATTTTGATGGAAACACTATTCATGGAAAGCTTTTAGAAAAACAGTGGCTGCTGGAAAAGAAAAGTACCTTCTGTTTTTTTTTATAGTACAGCTTAGGCTGCTAAAATTACAAGTAAGCAAATAACCAATAAAAACGTCTAATTGCAGCATTACCAAAAATCATAGTGAAAACTTGTTTCTTTATATTAAAAACCCAGGAATATGTCCAATTTGAACTAAAATTGGCCTGAGAAGGGGATTCCCAGGAGCCATATATGTATTTTCTGGTCTCATACATGTCCCCTGGGTGGCAGAATCTCAGATTGGAACACTAACTAATCTCAGCCAGTGCTTTTTAACTTAAGGCTATCCCCTGGCTCTCAATGAGGTTAATCATCAATGGATAAAACGGAGGGTGCACCACATAGGTAAAGATTAATGGAATCAATTCGAGAAACAGTTTTCAATTTAGCTGTATTAGATTAACAATATGACCCCATGGGCTTATGGTGGGAAGAAGGCAAGCACTGGGGACGGAAAAGCACAAAAGTAAGCCTTCAAACTGGAAATTCCAAGGGGGCACGAAGCCTGTGCATCACACTTCCTCCTTGGGCCATCAGATTTTCAGTTCTCTGAGGCCACATAATGTCTGGCCTTTCCTTATTTCCTTCACATGTAAAAAGTGATTGCTCATAAGGAAATACAACCTGTGCACTACAGACCCATTTCATCTCCCTGACTTCAGCATCCCTGCAAACTCTGGACTCTCCAATGAAAGGCTAAGAGCTCAGACTGAAGCCAAAATACAACTGCAAGGCCAAAAAATTATTGCATGCTAGATCCCTTCATTTGAGACTTTTCTGAAGATTTCTTGTCCTAGATGCAGCTTTGCTGTTTTCCAGTTTTCTTTTGGGGCAGGAAGACGGATGCGAACTGTCTTATTCTCTTGTCCCTCTGTGTTAAGTGCATTCTGTTTTATCTATTTACTTGGGGCCTTCTGGAACAATAAGCACCATACATTTTTATAATTCACTTTTAGATTCACATGCTAAATTAAATATTGTGTATATACATATAAAATATGTAAGTATTATATATATATATAGTACTCACCAATAAGGAGCTTAGAATCTAGTGTGGGAAATTTATAAGCAAATAGGCAATTATGACAACAGAATAACTAACATGTACTCATTCATTCATTCATTCATTCACTCTTTACCTGGCTTTCAATATTCATTTTTCCCCCTAGGCTTAAAAACATCATAATTTCTATTCTTTAATTGTGGATTGTTTCTAGAACTGAACATTGTGTTAAATGCTAAAGGTAGTAACATCTGGGGTGCCTGCGTGGCTCAGGCGGTTAAGTGTCTGCCTTCGGCTCAGGTCATGATCCCAGGGTCCTGGGATCGAGCCCCACATCAGGCTCCCTCCTCAATGCAGAGTCTGCTTCTCCCCTTCCCTCTGCTCCCCCCACCCTCCATTCATGTGTGCTCTCTCTCTCTCTCTCTTTCTCAGATAAATAAAAAATCTTTTTAAAAAAAAGTAGTAAAATCTACGTCGGGTCCTCAGAATTTAAAGAAGAGGTTTTTGATGTCGAGTATACAGCTGCAGGAACTTAATGACTCTTGTTAAACCCAGGTGACAATTTCACCCCCGAGTTCCTGCTGCAACACACAGACACCTGCCAGTTTCCTGCGCTCTTAAGAACCTTGTGCTCCTGTTGAGAAGCACTGATGAGTCTAATTTTAAAAGATGCTTTATAAAAAATAAAGCATTTGGGGGCAGTAAGAGGATTTCCCAAATTCTGAATGTGGGGCGTATTTTCCTGTATCGTTTCTAAGAATAAGTCATACTAAGTCTAGATTTATAAGAACTGAGCCAAATTCCCGACCAGCTCATGAGAAAGGCCATGTTATTTATGATACCACTGTCACCTTACTTTTGATCTACATAACACCTTTTCGTGATAGCACAAACACTAGAAATAAGCCCTCCTAATAGATGTATAGATTGTAATTAATCTCGGAACCAGCTGTGGTTTGCAACAATCAAACGGCTCTTTCATATGTATCTAAGGGTAGAGAACGTATTATTTGGGACAGAGAGGAAGACTATGGAAGCCAGAAGGGAAAGAGGGTGAATTACATTCTTGGCCATGTTTTCCTCTTACCATGTTCCCGAACCCCCTTCCACAGATAACCAGACATGTGCATTCAACAAAACCCATCTCTCGATTATAGAGAAGCAGAATGGTGGAACAGAACAGGTTTGGAGTCAGCATCTGAGAAACCACGTCTCATCTTGGCCCTGCTGTGAACTGGCAGAATGACCCTGGGCCAGTTTGCTTTTCTGATTATTGATGTCCTCATCTGTAAATTGGTGTTAATCACCCTATCTTGCAGGATTACTAAAAAAAAAAGCATTGGCGACAAAGTACCTAGCACAGCAGCTGTTACAAAGTAGGTGCTCCACAGAAGGTGATTATGGCCGTATCACTACCTTTATAGTTAGTGTTGGCAGCTTTTGGCTTGGACTTTGGGAAGAGATGCGGATGACTATAGGAGAAGACATTTATGAGTTTGTTTTTTAATCTATTTCACTCCGTTAATTATTTAATATTTAACTGGTTAATTATTCATAGTCAAATAAAAGGCATAATGAAAGTGTGCTTATTAAACAATAATTTGCTTCCCTCGCTCCCTTTGCCACTAGGCCATGTGCACAGAGGGGAGGGGGTGCTGTTGCATCATCTGGTATTTTTCTTAAATGGGACAATTACTAGTACGCAGAATGCATTCTCTTTCCAAAAGCTGGTTTGGGGTTCTAAAGAGTTTAGAAGCTTTGTCTTTATGCCTACAGACTACCCCTGAGGCAACAGTTGGGGCAGTTAAGCTGGTACACTGGCCTGAGAGCTCTTCTAAGATGACCTGAAGGAGCCAATGGGGAAAGGTGAATATAGGGGTGGAAAGCGACTGGGTCAGGGGGCGGGAGTCAGCCTGGAGGTAGGGCACAGACCAAAGCAGGCAGCCTGGACAAGAAGAGACCCTGAGAGCCACTGGGGCTGAGATAAAAAGTCCCTGGTACAGCAGGATGTCTGGTTCCCCAGAGGGAAGGCAGGTCTCAGCAGCTGCGCTACCCTTAGCGCAACCTTGCTGATGGGGCACGTCTTTCTCCCTTTCAAGCCCTTTCCCAGCTGAGTTCCCTTCCACCACGCAGGTTTCTATGAACTTCACTCAAGTATTTCCTCTCAGTTTGAGAGGTGATTTAGAAATCACTGAGTGACACTGCCCTAGTTTAGCAGGGATGTCTCCTCGTCTTAGGGATGAATGTAAAAGGCAGGATGACTTTACAGAAGACAGGAAATGTCTACTGAAGTTTTCCAGATACAGACAGCCAAATCCAGAGGAGGAAGGAAAGCTGGTGAGCCCGGGAGAAACCATCATTTTTGTTTTCTTTTTAAACCATGAGGTTAAAATATCCTTAAAATGGAGAAGCAAAAGATCAAAATATTTCCCCCCAGAAGTTCATAGGTCTGTGAGAAAAGACAAGTTAGAGCCAAAATGAAAACAGGATGATAACTACTCTTATTAGAAGAAAAGCAACAAAAAGACTGGGTTAGTACAGCCTGGTAAAGTGCTTACCCCTCAGGAAAAGATATTCCTTGAGAGCACAGAAATGGAGATAAAAGAGGAAGGCACCAAATTAATGACGTCTAAGGAAGATAAGAACCTGAACTCAGATGCTGTGTGTTTAAATGGGGAAAAAAAAGAACTTAAGGAAATGAGGAAGCAGAGATGATCTTGCAGACATCTCCATGGGGAGAAAGTGAGAAGGAAGGTTCCAAATATGCAAAAGCAAATGGACCATCTACAAATTTGAGACAGATGTTTCTATTCCTCGATCCTTGCTGACGACACCAGACATAGTTTCCCGTCTTGAGAAGGGGTCTGCAATCATGCTGAATAGTTTATGACTTAGTTGGACCAATCCATTCAGTTTCTACTAGTGCATCCAGATGTCCATCCAACTGAACTCATTTTTAAGCATCCACTCTGTGGTGCAACACTATGTCCTGGGGATACAACACAGAATACAACCGACATGGAACTGTGAGTACCTGTGGGACAGACAAGCAATACACGGTGAACAATGTAAATATAACACATCCATATTCCTCGTGGTTGCCATGTTTTTGTTTCTGGTTTTATTTCTCATGGAGCCACCCCCAGCCACCAACGCCCATCCTGGCCTTAACGGACGCTGGTTGAGTAATCATATTCCTCATAGTTGCTCCATTGGTCTCATGTGTCTAAGCAGTTTGGCAAAAAAGAAGCCTAAGTTGCTGTGTCAGACATCCAAGGGCCTACCTTGTGGAAAAAACATTACAGGTGGCTTATGGGTACAAACAGCCACAATTAGAGTCCACGGTTTAAAGCTGCCAGGAAGAGTTTGGTTTTTATAAACTTTCTAACAATTTCTGACAATATTCCATAGGTGCTTTGTGCTAAGCAGCTGCAAATATGGTCCCTGTCCTCATGGATGTTACATTCTGGTAAAAGTGAGATAAACAATAAACATGTATACAACTTTATGCAGCATTATATAACATAACACAATGCAGTTTAAGTTAGCATGATATCATATGATATAACATAAGAACCATTAAAACTGTAGTGGTAAGTTGGTCATTTCTTAAAATGGTGAGCTGCTTATCGTGGAAGCATCTGAGATCGTAACAGCGAGAGGTCTCTAGGAATCCCAAGTCTGGAGTACCTACTTTCTTCTAACTTTGGTGGGGCATCATGGGGGGGAATTGAGGCAACCCTTGCCCTCTCTGTTTGTCTCTATTTGTGATTCAGTGAAGTTCTTAACTGCACATGTATTCTCTGTTAGGCTAAGGACACATGACTTCACTTTAATTTTTAATTTAATTGAAAGATTATCTTCACTGTATCTTTCTGCTTACATAAATAATATATGCTTCTTGTTAAAAAGTTAAACACTGCAAAAATACAAAATGCAGGAAAGTGAAAGCCACCCAGGATCCTAACACCTATGGATAATGCCCAGAGTGAACAGTTTTAAGTGCCAGATATTTACCCAATTTTTATATATATATACTAACATGGGGATTATACATGTATTTTTAATGAGGTCATACTGTTTGGTGACTTGATCTTTTTCATTTTCATTTCTTCTTTCCCAACACAACATATAAATGTATCTTCTTTCGAGAGGCTACACAAACAATCCACTGCCTGGAAGTATCATAGTTTATTTATTCTGCCTGGAAGTACTATAGCTTATTTAATCAAATGATGGAGAGTTGATTTGTTGCCTTTTTTTTTTAATGACTATAAACCATGCTTTGGCAAAAATCCTTGTACATCGATCTTTTCATGGTTGTGTATTTCTCCCAGAGTATAAATTCCTTGTACAGAATTTCTAGGTCAAATGGCATAAATATTTTAAATGCTAATATATTGTCAAATTGTTCTCCAAAAATGGTCTATTAATTTACATATCTTATAACAACGTATGAAAGTCCCTGTTTCTAAACACCTTTATTAATACTCTTTTTAAAAGTCATATTTGCGGTGGCTTCTAGACCAAGATGGCAACATAGGAGGCTATTGAATTTCCCTCCTTTCATGGACACACTGAATATACATCTACACATGGAGCAATCTCCTCTGAGAGAAAACCAGGAACTAGATGAGTGAATCCTACATATCAGGTGACAGACAAAATATATACATTGAAATAGGCAGAAAAGGCTGAGTGAGACTCATGCTATAAATCCCATCCCTAGCACAGCATATAATTGGGAGGGAACCCCCAAGTCCCAGCTTCTCTCTGAGGAGGAGAGTGTCTGGATCACAAACTTAGCACCCCAAATTTGAAGGCTGCCACCTGAGGAATGGGCCCCCAAATCACCTAGCTCTGATAGTCCACAGGGCTTGCGTTCATGAGTCCCACAGGATTATAGGAAACAAAGAAGAAGTCATTAAAGGATGCAGGAGCATTGTGTCTATACACCTGAGCACAGTGCAGAGGTGGCAGGCAAAAATGCCCATCTCCCAGTTTCTCCCTGGAAGGAGTAAGAGTATATACTCTTTCCCTGTGAGAGGGAGTGGCTTCTGATCAACATGCATCTAAATGCTAACTATAATCCTCCCTTTTGGGACACTGAGAAGTCTTGGCATACTCTCAACTACTGGGAGCCACTAATAGCAAAAATGGCAGCTTGGACAATCACAAATGTTTGAGAAGTAACCAGGAGCTTGAGCTGGGCTGATTGATGGGATTCATCTCCTATACAAGACCAGTCTGTCAAGCCACGGAGAGGTGGCTGTTTTAACTAAAGTGCAGAAAAAAAACACAGAGTATCTCAGAAGTGAAGAAACAGGGAAATATGTTCTAAACAAAATAACAAGATAAATCTCCAGAAACCAATCTTAATGAAATGGAGAGAAGTGATTTACCCAATTGAATGTTCAGAGTAATGTTCATAACAATGCTCACTGAGGTCAGGAAATCAATTTATGAACAAAGAATCTCAACAAAGAGACTGAAAATATTAAATATATGAAAAAAATCAGAGAGCTGAAGAATGTAATAACTGAATTGGAAAAAAATCTAATAGAGGGATTCAACAGCAGACTAAATCAAGAGGGAAAAAAAACAGTGAACTAGATGACAGGGCAGTGGAATTCATCTAATAAAAAGTGCAAAAAGAAATAAAAAAGAGTAAGGGACTTCTTGGACACTATTACATGTACCAATATACATTATGGGGGTCCCAGAAGGAGAAAAAGAGAGAAAGGGGCAGAAAACTTATTCAAATAAATACTGTAAACCTCCCTAAACTGAAAAAGGAAACAGACACCCAGATCCAGGAATGCCAGAAAGTACCAAAGAAGATGAATCCAAAGAAAGTCATGCTGATGCACATTATAATTATATTGTCAAAACCTAAAGACAAAGATAGAACCTTAAAAGCAGCCAGAAAACTTGTTATATACAAAGGAAATACCATAATATTTCAACAGTTTTTTTTTTCAGCCGAAACCTTGTGGGTCAGAGGGGAGTGGGATGACATATTCAAAGTGCTGCCAGAGAAAAACAACCTGCCACCTGAGAACACTCTACCTTACAAAGTCCTTCTGTCGTCATTAGACCAGCCTTTCAAGAAATGTTAAAGGAAGTTCTTCAAGCTTATGGGATGCTAATTAGTAACATAAAAATAAATCAAAGTATAAAACTCACTGGTTAAGGTAAATATGTAGTTAAATTCAGAAAACTCTAATATTATAGTGGTGGTACATAAATTACTTATAACTCTAGTATAAAGTTTAAAAGACAAAAGTATTAAAAACCACTACAACAATTTGTTAACAAATGCACAATATAAAAAGATGTAAACTGGAAAAGAGAATGTAAGACCTGATACTATAAAACTCCTAGAAGAAAACACAGGGATTAAGCTCCTTGACATTAGTCTTTGCAGTGATCTCTCATTTTTGACACAAAAAGCAAAGACAGTAAAAGCAAAAATAAACAAGTGAGACTCCATCAAACTGAAAGCTTCTACACACCAAAGGAAACATCAACAAAATGAAAAGACAACTTCTGGCATAGGAGACCTGCAAACCACATATCTGATTAGTATCCAAAATATACAAGGAACTCATCAACCCAAAAGCAGAAACCAAATAATCCAAAGATCTGAATAGACATTTCTCAAAGAAGACATACAGATGGACAACAGGTACATGAAAAGGAGTGCAGCATTATTAATCATCAGAGAAACAAGAGTCAAACCACAATCAACCATCACCTCACATCTGTGAGGATATCTATTGTAAAAAAGAAAAGAGATGCCAAACACTGGCAGGATGTAGAGAAGAGGGAACCCTTGTGCACTGTTGGTGGGAATGCAAACTGGTACAGCTACCAAGGAAAATCAGTACGGAGGTTCCTCAAGAAATTAAACTGTAACTACTACATGATCCAATAATCCCACATCTGGGTGTATATCTAAAGGAGATAAAATCATTATCTCAAAGAAATATTTGTATTCTCATGTTCACTGCAGCATTATTCAAAATAGCCAAAGAATGGAAACAATCTAAGTGTCCATTGATGGATGAATGGAAAAAGAAATTGTGGTTTATATATACAATGGAATCTTATTCAGCCTTAAAAAGAGAAAAATCTTGCCTTTTGTGACAACATAGATGGACCTTGAGGAAATTATGCTAAATAAAATATGCCAAACAGAGAAAGACATTACTATAGGTGGTGGAATCTAAAACAAAACAAAACAAAACAAAAGTTGAATTCATAGAAACAGAGAGTAGAATGGTGGTTGGCCGGGGTATGGGGAAAACAAGTAGAAGTTGGTAAAAGGGTACCAACTTTCACTATTTATAAGATAAATGAAGTCTGATATCCAAATGTATAGTTGCTAATAATGTACTGTAAATACTGTATCATATAACTGATATTTCTGAGAATAGAACTTTAAAAAAGGTAAATATGTGAGTTGATGGAAGTGTTAATTAACTTCATGGTGGAAATCTTTTCATAATGTATATGTATATCTCATCATCATGCTGGACTCTTTAATATATTACAATTTTGTCAATTATACCTCAATAAACAATCATTTTTTTACCTCACTGCCAATTTTATAGGAAAAAAAATGCTTGAACTGTTGCTTTAATTGCATCTCCAATTATTAGTGTGGCATATTTATTAGGTGTTTTCTTTTCCTAGTCCTGAAATACCTCTTTATATCCTTGCCCATTTTGACATCAGAGTATATATTTTTCATACTGTTGCTTAAAAATCCCTTTGGGTATTTTGGAAATTAGCTCTGTCTCATTTGTCAGGTTGTCACATAAATACATTTTCCAATCACATATTTATGGAAACAATTCCTGAAGTAAAAATGCATGAGAAAACTTGGAAGGAAAAACAACTCTTGAGAACAAAAGGTGAACAATACAAATTTTATCTTTGAAAAGTATTCAATATAATCATCAAAGTATGTGGCAATTTTATTGTATAGCAGCAAACTTGTCTAAATATTGAAACCTGATTGCAAAAAAAATTTGTTGTAATAAAAGCCTAAAAAGAACAGGATAGTAATATTACAGTTGAACGAATGGATGTCTGAGTGAGCATGTATGTGTGCAGGGGTGTGTGTCAGCGGGTGTGTGTGTGTTTAAGTTTGTGTGTGATTGTTGGCTATACGATGGGTATGAGGGATCTCACCAGGGTGATGAAATCTAAAACTATATAATGGTGATGGTTGCACAATTCTAAATTTGCCATGAATCACTGAATCGCACATTAGAAATGGGTTCGTTTTTTGACATGTAAACTATGTCTCAATAAAGTCATAAAAGGGAGAGTTAGAGAGTGCAGATTAGAGAAGAATAGCAGTAGTGAGAAGATAAGGACCCTTTTGACTTAGGGAAGGAGCCGCAGAGGATAGCAGGTTTCTGATGGAGGGTCGGAACCCACGTAAACGTGGCCCTGATGGTCCTGGGAGTGGGAAACCCGGCTTGAAGAAGGCAGCATGGAGGGTGGTGCTGGGTGGTAGTGAGTGCTCTGGCACAGAGAGAGATGAACCTGGAATAGGTAACAAGCACCCAGATCATGGAAGCCTATAATGGAGCAATTCAGCCAGTGAAGAGATCCAAGCCCGGGAGTCACGACAGGAGTGGTTCTGACAAGAAAGAAGGTCGGCACTAGTGGGATGCATCGAGAAACTGTTAGAGACACAAAATCCCAACTAAACATTTTAAAATGTTACTTGTTTAAAGCGTATTTATCTTTTAAAACTTTATGCTTCAGAGCCCACAGAGGCAAAGAGAACAACACTGTAGAAAGAGGTAGAGAAAAAGCCCTGGACTCAGAATGAGGAGACACTGAGGCCAGTCCCAGAGCCATAGGAACCATGGAACCAGGGGAGAGCACTCGGCCCAGAGGAGTTACCTGCTCAAGGCCACCAAGTCACTCTGTGGTGACCTAGAATGTGAAACTAGGGCTTCTGCATCCTTCAATTTCCTTTCAGTTTGTGAAGTAATGAGAAGATCATTTAACTGGGGTTTGGTGAGAAGAAATAAGGTAGTGTATTTGATATTATTTCGTAAATACGCTACTTGATGTAGAACAAGTAGCATCCACAGTATTTTTTTTTTTAAGATTTATTTACTTATTTGAGAGAGAGAGAGAGACTGAGCACAAGCGGGGGGCGGGGAGGAGCAGAGGGAGAGGGAGAAGCAGACTCCACTCTGAGGAGGGAGCCCAAAGCTGAGCTCGGTCCCAGGACCCTGAGATCATGACCTGAGCCAAAGGCAGATGCTTAACTGACCAATCCACCCAGGCGCCCCATCATTAGCAGTATTTCTTAAGTGTAAATGTAATCTATACACTATTTTAGCATTATTGGTTCTCTTAATGTTTCTTACTCGGCCCTGGTCCCCTCTTTCCTACCTCTGCTCCACCAAAAACAAACCAGAAGTGGGACAAGAGAGAAAAAAGGGAAGGGAAGGAGAAAGCAGAGACCAGAACTATGTGAAGTGGGCAGGTGAAGGCAAGTATACTAGGAATCAGGACCACCTTGCTTTATCCTTGACTAGGATGTATGCTTGACTTTGCTGGACCTTTCATTCTCATCTGTGAATACTGTGAGAAGAAATGAAATAAAGAGTTTTCGAAAGGAAGGAGTTAGATGGAGACTACCCCTCAAGAACAACTGTGTACACACATAGCAAGATTCTTGCTGGAAGTTTACACAGAAATTGCCCAGCTACATTCAGCTCCTCTGAATGACAGAAATGGAAAGTATTTACTCTGGAGACCTGTTTTCAATACACAGCCAAGGTCTTAATGTTCTCAGATTCTCTGGCATTTGCCTCTTCCCTCTTCTTGTTATTTCTTTTGTATCTCTTCAGGACGATGGGTGACAATTTTTTAAAAATAATTTATTTCGATCAGCGTCAAGGCATGTGCTTAAGCCAAGCACCATTTTTACTTCAGAGTTAAACAATCATGCTCTAATTCTCAAATTGCTTCCCCACCCTGGGGAACTTCATGTCCAAGTCTCTGACATGTAATTCTAGAACCATCTATCATTAAATGTAGTTGAGCACAAGGAAGTTAGGGCAACTGCAGCTAGGGGAAAGGTCATTAATCCTGATGCCACATTAATCTTCCCTAAACACCTTTTTCTATCATGCCACCTGCGTCCCTAAGAGGTCCTGCTCAATTGAGAGGGTCCCTGACTCCCCATTAGAGCAGTTCCCACTTCTCAGTCTTGTCTCAGGTCCTGCCTGCCTGTGACATGTCCAGCATGTCCCTCCTAGGAGTGTTCATTTAGGCAAGCCAGGTTACCCTGGCCACTCAGAGTAAGGAGGCTCTGGCATCTCAGCTGCAGGTCTTTGCTAGTGTTCACCCATCTGCCTTCATTTCCCTGTCCACATCCCTACCCTGCCATTCCATATCAGTTCATGACTAACTAAGTTTTGAATCAAAACCCAAATAAGGATGTTGGTTCCTCCCTGTTCATCAAGAAGGAAGTAGTTCTAGGAATGCCTGGGAGATGACATCATTATAATGAGAATTTAACTTCCCAAAATGACTTTTTAAAGGACAGTGAGTGATGCCTTTGAATGCATTAAAAATACCCCACATATGAATATTTCTTTTAAAGATGAACCTAGCAACTAAGCACGTAGTAAGAACTAAATCAACACTCACTAGCCTAATCTTTATTACCGGTTGTAGTTTGGTTCTATGCAAATATGACTTTAAAATAAATTGATGCTTTAAAAATACCAAGTTTCTATAGTAGAACAATAAAACAACACAACAGTATCAAACACATGAAAAGGCATGGTTACCTCTCAGGAGGAAGGAAAGTGTGGGGAACTTTTAAATTACAATTCTCAAGGGGTTTCATATTACACAGAGAAAAAAAGGAATGTACTAGATGTTTCTGGAGTTCTTTATAATTGTATCTTTTTGGCTCCAAACAAAGAACCAGCAGCAGAGTCAGGATTATTTTGGACAAATTTCAAGAAATTAAAACAAAGGTTAAAAAAAAAAGAACAGAGGTCAGTCTGTTTACCTAGTACAGACAGATGGTTGTATTTATGTAGTTAGGACTAGTAATGCAGAAAGACTTCCAAAGTTCCATGAAGCACATTTGCCAAGAGAATGCTTCAGGTTGGCAGAAGGTAGAAACCCTGTATTGGGTAAATATTTAGCAACATTGGTGAATTTTTAACACTAATATCTCATTTGCAGTGGAATATGCTTTATGGTCTGAAATCTCTTTCCCCATTCTGTTTTATAAGTGATGATAAAAATCAAAACATAATCACCTGTTGAGGATGAATCCTGCACCTGTGAAACTATATTTCAAACAAGCCAGCTTCCTAATTACAATGGAGAGGGAACTGGCACAAGGAAGCACACTTTCTCCACCATTCCTGCAGTGAGCTGCAGGCTCTCAGATGAAGGGCTGTTGGCACAACTGCTAAAATCATCTTTCCTTACTCCTGTCTGTACAACAAATAGCTTTGTCTGGGGCTCAGTGGTAGACTCCAGCCAAAATGAGAGGGCTCAGCTCTGAGGCATCTAACAGCAGCCCTACTACGGTAGAAACCAGAGTACCAGGAGTGTCTTGATCACAGTCTACAGAAATCAAGGGAGAGCCGGCTGGTGCAGGGCACTGAGATGAGCATGGCAAGGGGCATGGTAAGTGGGAACCATGGGCTCTGCTGTAAGGGAGCTTACAGTATGATGGGAAGGCGGGAATCTGCAAACACACATATACAGAGGCAATACAGTCCCCTGGGTATATGTGGCAAGCTCCAAAAGTAGGATGGGCAGCGATGCTTGGAACCGAGCAAGGGAGCAGTGCTCACTGTGAGCTGGCGTGGTGTTCAGCACTCCATGAAGGAGGTGAGTAGTGAGCAAGCCAGTAACAGAAGGTGAGACCTGGCTAATCCCAGGAATAGGCTGATGGGGAACTTGAGCAGGGGTGAAGGGATGCGTGGAAGTCAGCGGGGCTCAAGAGGACAGCAGAGGAGAATAATGAGCACGGTCTCCATAGGGCTTTGAATGCCAGATTGTGCCATGGAGGGTGGGTGGGTGATGGTAGGTTATGAAGGTTTGAACATGGAGGGTCAGACATGCCAGGTGCTGTTTTTGGGCAGAGCAACTTGGCAATCCTGCACCAGACAGTTTGGATGGGGGACAGTGGGAGAGAGAGAAGGAAGCCTTCTAGGAAGAAAAAGCTTTTTAAAATAGTTGAGAAATAAAATTATAATAGGCTAAGAATGAGGAGGTGATGAGCTCAGGAAAAATCAGATGTTTTAGCATCAGAGTTAAGAACTGCTTTTAGAGGACACAAAGTCTACAGGGCCAACTTCTGACCTTAGAGCAGGTTTCTTCAAAGGCAGTCTTTTTTTTTTAATTAATTTATTTTTTTTATTATGTTATGTTAATCACCATACATCATTAGTTTTTGATGTAGTGTTCCATGATTCATTGTTTGCATATAACACCCAGTGCTCCATGAAGTACGTGCCCTCTTTAATACCCATCACAGACCTGTACCTCAAAGGCCGTTTTAAGAGCAAACAAAGCCCCAGGCTCAGATGGGTCCCAGCCCCACCCAGCCCCACCCCAGCCCACCCAGCTCCTAGGTCCCAGCCCTGCCCAACCTGCCCCTTATAGGGTGAGCTCACCTGTGCTCTCCTGAGTTCTCCAGTTACTACTGCAGATAGGAGTGGACCTGGTCAGTCTGTACTTGAGTTCAAACAAACAAGAATGATACTAACCCGCCTGATTTATCCAACTGCATTTAGAGGCTTAATATGGTCTTTCCTGGCTTCTGGACATACAGAAGGCATGTAAACCGCGGTCCTTCCTCTAAGAAGACTCGCATTGAAATCTGGAGGCCCCGTGAACACACATCAGTTACTGAGCATCACAAAATGGCATGTAATTTACGGCAACCTTATGTATTTTAGGTCAGAGGGGCTACGGGACTTCAGAGACATTCAGAATCCATGACCAAATAATTTTCAAAAGCATAAAGGGCCCCCCAAGGAGCAGAGCAACCTTGCGTAAAGAACCTGGCTCTCCCCTTACTGAAGACTTCAAACAGAGGAAGTGTTGGGCTTGGAAGAGGAGGGAAAGTGTCTGAATTGATGTACGAAGAGTGAACACAGTACAGGAATGGCTAGTGTGATCACCGAATCACCTTTAACTGCAATTGTGACCACAGCTAAAAAATCCCAACTCAAGGGTGAGATTAGCAAGCTCAGCTCCTTGGGCCACCGCTGAGCAGAGCACAGATACCTTTGAAACAGATTTTCAAAGGCACCGTTGTACTGAATGTTCACTGTGTGCCAGAAGCTGCACCAAGCACTCACTACATTTACATCATGTCATCCTCAGAGCCGTGAGGCAAGCGCTATATGAAAGGTGAGGAAACTGAGAATTTGAGAGGTTAAAGAACTTGCCCAGGGTCACAGAAGCCAGGAAGTGAAGGAGCAACGTCTCCCCCCACCTCTGAGCCACCCTGTCTCACAGGTCCTCTCATTTACCTGCTTCCTTCCCAGGAATGTCTTAGGAAAGGGTCCCAAGAGTTGTCCGTTCTTTCTGCACAGAGAAAGGCTTCCATTCCTCCAAAAACATTGTCTTGGCCCTACCTGGCTTCATGTCTCTTCTCTGTGGGCCTTAAAGGAGCTGACAAGAGACAGTGGTGGGTGCAACCGCAAGGCCTGGCTGTTTGGCGCAGTCTGCCCCCGGATTGTGGGTGGCCGCAGACTGACCACCCTACGTCTTGGGCTGGAGTGCCGAGTCACAGGGGAGTGGTCTGCCAGCTTTTCCTCATGGAGGAAGACACGGCACTGGATCCCTGTGCTCTGCTTTGCCAGGTTGGGTTGAGCATTCCTATGGCCTGGCCTCGCAAGCTTCTCTGTTAAAGGACAAGGCTCCTCCTTGAGAACTTTTACATTACCTCAGGTAAGGATTGCTAGCTTGACACCAGCATCTGGCAGGCTGTCTTCTCTGTTCCTTTTCTGTAGCCTGAAAATTGCCCTGAAGAGCAGGTCGCTGTCAGGCAACCTCCCTGCGGGCATGGCCTACATGCACAGGGACAAGTCAGCCACCTTCAACAGGTCCCCGGGGCTGCACAGAGGAGACACAACTGTAGGTGGGGATGTGCCCGATGTGGCCCCAGGAGCTCAGGCTCAGCCGGCACAGCATTAACAAAGCAGGCCCTGGGGGTTCTTTTAAAACCAAAACGAAAATCAAAAACCTGGAAAAATGAGTACCCGCAGTGCCAGTTCCAATGGGCAGCTTGCATGTCCATATGGCCCAGCCCTGAGGGTCTGACTGTGTCATAAAGACCCGTTTCAGTTGGTCTGTGGGAGAGCAGAGAGCCAAACACAGAGCAATGTCTGAAGCACCACAGCCAGAGTGAGCCCTGGCTCGCCTCCTGTCCCTGGCTGGGCTTCCCCCTGTCCCCACTGCCTGGGCTCACTTCCCCTTCCTTCCTCTTCGTGGAGCCTCCTCCTGTCCCTCCTCCTCCTCCCCCCTCCTCTTCCTCCCTGCCTCCTCCTCAGCTCTCACTTCCTAGAGGTCAGTGGCTTTTCTCCTGCCTCTTACACAGTCCCTGGCACGGAGTGGAGCTCCACAAATGTTGGCTTAGTGAATGAAGGAATGTCCCAATGATACCAGAAAGGGGATGACACGGTGGTGTCCCAGACAGGCAGTGACTGGGATGGGAAGAAGGGAAATGGGGGGGGGGGCGGTGGGGGGAAGGGAGGGGAGTTTAACAGCAGCTGCAGAAAGCAACAGAAGGATTCACGTACGTATCCCCAGTGTGATTCTCCCCAACTCTCAACAATAACTGGCGGGGACAGGGCCGGCACCTCCATCTTTTCTTTTACGTGAGTATCATCACGATCCATATGGCTGCCCATCTGTCTGAGTATCTGTGTGTCTATCTATATATCTATGTATCTATCTGTCAAGAGTGTTTTGTGAGAGCATCTCTGAGTATGATATATGTACGTGTGTGTGTCATACACACACACAAAGAGCTTAGAAAGCCATCTCCATTTTAGCAGTTCCCCCTCAAACATTTCAGTGCAAGGATTGTTGTAAACGTGTCGTTTTTAGGATTTCTGACAAGGAAATGACACTCAGTATCACCTTTAAATGAACATGCCACATTTAATAATCAGGAAAAATGACATGAAAAACAGTATAGCCCCTCCTTAGGGATAACCCTGAATTTAGCGATGAGAAAAGAGGCACTGAGAAAAACTCCCCCTGGACTCTCACGGATGAAATGGGATGAATTAGGACCCTCTACTGGTAGCTAACTTCATATGTCCAGCAGTGATGGTGTTAAGGATCTTAAGTCATTTCCAATTCTAATTGCTACAGAAAAACATGTTGATTCCTGACTCCAGAACTTGGAATTTAAATAGGCTTTGGGGGGAAGAAAAGGATGATAATGAGGCTCTAAGACATAATTGACCACATATGGTTAGGGCAATAGGCACTTACCACAGAAGTTAACTGTATTTCTTATGTGAAAGCTCTTTTTTTGCTATTTTTTGTCTCAACTGTCTACCTTCATGATCAAAAGAAAGAAATAGTAGGATAGAAAAGACGTTTATGGTTTGTGTGTATGCATGGGTGTATGTGTTTAAGAGAGGCCCATCCTGGAGAAGTTGGCCACTTCCCAACACAGGATATACAGCAGTTGCATTTTCTGTCACCTCAGCATCGAAATTCCATTATGTTACTTTTACTGGGAACACTACGAAATAACCTTTTAAAGACTGAGATAAAATTCACTATTTTAACCATTTAAAAATGCACAATTCAGTGGGTTTATGTTATTCACAATTTTGTGCAACCACCATCCACATCTAATTCTAGAATATTTCTGTCATCTCACAAAGAAACCTTCTATCTTCCAATTCTGCTCTCCTCCTGCCCCTGGCAACCACTATCTAGCTCCTTGCTGTATTCATGGATTTGTCCATTCTGGGCATTTCATATAAATGGAATCATACAATACATGGCCTTTTGTGTCTGGCTTCTTTCGCTTAGCATAATGTTTTCAAGGTTCACCCATGCTGGAGCATGTGTCAGGATTTCATCCCTATTTATGGCCAAATAATGCTTCATTATAGCACAATTTGTTTATGTACTCATCAGTTGATAAATATTCGGGTTTGTTCTCAACTTTTTGACTATTATGGATAATGCTGGTAATAATATTCATGTACAAGTTTTGGTGTGAACATATGTTTTTAATTCTTTTGGATATATATTTCAGAATGAAACTGCTGGGTCATATGGTAACTCTATGTTTAACTTTTTGAGGAACTGCCAACTGTTTTCCATAGTCCCTGAACCATCTTACATTCATACCAGCAACATACGAGAGTTCTAATTTCTACACATCATTGCCATATTTTGTTTGTTCATTTTTAGCCATCCCTAGTGGTAGGAAGTAGTAGCTCATAATTTTGATCTATTTTCCTAATGACTAATGACAAACATCTTTTCATGTGCTCTTGGTCATTTGTATATCTTCTTTAGAGAAATGTCTATTAAATCCTTTGCCCCCTTTTTTGGGGGTTGAGTTTTCTTTTTATTGTTGAGTTTTAAGAGATTTTAAAAACATATTCTGGATAACAAACTCTTACTAGATACATGACTTGCAAATATTATCTTCCATTCTGTAGGTTATCTTTCTACTTTCTTGATAATATTCTTTGAAGCACAAAAGTTTTTAAATTTTGATTGAGATCTAACTTAGCTATTTTTCCTTCTGTTGCTTGTGCTTTTCATGTCATATTTATGAAAAAAATTGCCTAATCCAAGGCCACAAAAATCATTTATACCTATGATTTCTTCAATATTCTTATAGTTTTGGCTCTAAAATTTAGGTCTTTAATCCATCTTGAGTTATTTTTGTGTTATGGTGTGAGGTAAGGGTTTGACTTCATTCTTTTGCATGTGGATATCTGGTTGTCCCAGCAACAACTGTTGACAAGACTCATCTTTCCCCATTGAATGGACTTGATATCCTTGTCAAGTATCACTTGATCATAAAATCATGGGTTTAATTTTGGACTCTCAATTCTGCTTAATTTTGGACTCTCAATTCTATTCTATTGATCTATATGTCTACTCCTTATGCCAGTACTATACTTTGTTGCTTTGTAGTAAGTTTTGAAATCAGAAAGTGTGGGGTGCCTGGGCAGCTGTCATTAAGTGTCTGCCTTCAGCTCAGGGTCCTGGATCAAGCCCCACCTCGAGCCCCACATTAGGCTCCCTGCTCGGCAGGAGGCCTGCTTATACCTCTCCCATTCCCCGGTGCTTGTGCTCCTGCTCTATCTCTCTCTCTGTCAAATAAATAAATAAAATCTTAAAAAAAAAAAAGAAATCACAAAGTGTGATGTGAGTACTTCAATTTTGTTCTTCTCAAGATTTTTCTCGGCTTTGGAGGTCTCTTGCATTTGCATATGAATTTTAAGATCAGTTTGTCCTTTTCTGCAAAAACAGTGATTGGAACTTTGATAGAGATTGCACTGAATCTGCAGATTAATTTGGGTAGCATTGCCATCTTGATTATATTAGCTCTTCTAATCCATGAACACCAAATGTCTTTACAGTTATTTAGGCCTTGAATTTCTTTCAACATGTTTTGTAGCTTGCAGTGTATAAGTACTGCACTTATTTAATTTTATTTCTAAGTATTTTATTCTTTTGATATTATTGTAAAAAATACTTATTTTACTATATTAATCTTGTATCTTGCAACTTTGTTGACTTGTTAGTTATAATAGTTTTGTGTATGAATTGGAGGGGGTGTTCTTTAGGGCTTTATATACTGAAAATGATGTTATCAACAAATAGAGATAGTTTTTCTTCATCTCCTCCAATCTGGATGCCTTTTTTTTTCTTGCCTAACTGCCTTATCTGACAGAGTACTTCTAATACATGTTGAACAGGAGCCATGATGGCAGACATCCTTGACTCATTCCTGATCTTGGCTGGGGGGAAAGCTTTCAGTGTTTTACCATTACATGTGATGTTAGCTGTGGGTTTTCCATAGATATCCTTTTATATAGGTTGAAGAAGTTTGCCTCTATCCCTAGTTTGTTGAGCATTTTTATCATGAAAGGATGCTGGATTTCTGTATCTACTGAGATAATCATGTGGTTTTTAATCATTTATTCTACAGTTATTGTATATTACTTGATTTTCGTAAGTTGAACCAACTTTGAATTGCTTAGAATAAATCCTTAAAAATAATTCTTAAAATAGCAGGAAGATAATCAATATGCATTTAGCATCAGATACCAGTGTGGTGATTCACAGTTTTTTGTGGAATTTGCACAAACAAAAAACTCTGGGAAAGTGACCGCACAGTCATAATTATTATTATTAATCTTCATTTTTACAAGTGAAGAAACTGAAGCTCAGAAATTTTTCCCAAGGATAACACTGGCAAATGGTGAAGCCAGGTCCAGACTTCAGGTCTTTTTCATTTCCAGTCTGTATATTCAGCCACACATACATAGAAAGTCCCCTTTAATTATACTGAAAGGATAGCCACAGCATCACTATATGAAAAGGTAAGGAACATCTCATTCAAAACTAGAATCCCAACATCTGAAGCACCACTGAAACATTTAATGGTCATCTGTTCATTATCCTTTTCTATGGGTCATTCCTATCACTATAGAAACAGCAAAAAGTATGTCCCATCTCCAAACACTCTTCCTTGATATCAGCACACGAGCCACTGTTCCATTTTTCTGCTCCCTTTTACAGCAAAACTCCATGAAGAGCTATCTGATACTTTCTGTCTCCACTTCCTCTCCTTAATCTGCCAATTCCAGCCACACTGAGCTGGTGCTTCTTTGGCATTCTCGATGCCGATTCTCAGTCTCCATCTCACTGGACCTCTCAGCACTCTGTTTCAGTTGAGAATTCTCTCCTTCATGAATCTCTCTGCACTTGGTCATTGACTTCCTTTAGTTCTCTTTCTTCTCAGCAGCCATTCCTTCCAGTTTCCTTTGCAAGAGGAATCGTGTGAACCAGGGTTCAGCCCAACAACCACTTCTCTTTTCCAAGTATACTTCTGTTTTAGGTGATCTCATCCTGGCCACATTTATCCTGCTAACATATATTTTTCTCCCGAATTCCAAACTTGTATGTCGAACTGCTTCCCATTGACTGCCACTTGGATATAAGAACAGCACCCCAGTTTAACACATTTAAAACGGAGCTCTTGATTTCCACCACAGGCCTTCTTTTCCCACAGCCTTCCCAATCGGAGTTAATGGTAACTTCATTCTTCTAGCTGCTCAGATCAAAACCCTGGAGTCATTTTGGTTCTTCTTCTCTCACACTGAACATTTAGTCTACTAGCACATTCTGTCAGCTCAACCTTCAACTGGTACCTGGAATCCAATCACTTGAACCATCCACTGCTACCATCTTGCTGGTACATGCCACTTTCATTTCTTATTTCACTTCCACTAAGGTTTTTTGCTTCCATCCTTGTCCCCTGACAAGCCTCTTTGCCATACATCAGCCAGAGGGATGTTTTAGGTGAATGTGGTAAAATTACACTATGGAAACAGATCAAAGTGATCTTTAAAAAGCACAAAGCCGATCCTGTCGACCCTCTGATGAAAAGTTTCCAATGGTGGCCTATCTCATAGAAAATAAAACCCAAGGTCTAACGTCCTATATGATCTGGCTTCTGGTTCTCTCTATGACTTAATTTCCATTATTGTCTCCCTACTTATTCTACTCTAGCTACAATGGCCTCCTTGCTGTTTCTCCAAACAAGCCAAACAAGTTCTTGCCTCCGGTCCTTTGCACTTACTGCAACTGTAGCCTGCCCACTCTACATCATAGCAACACCATCCCCTCATTTGTTACATCTCTGCTCCACTGTCACTTCCACACAGAAGGCTCCCTGCCTGCCCTATCTTAAATAACACTTGTCTCACTGCTCCCCGTCCTCTCACCCTGCCTCCTTCTTCTTAGCACTGATGACCTACCTGACATTTATATATTTACTTGTTTGCTTCTTGCCTCCATCTAGTAATTTGTAAATTTCATCAGAACAAAGAATCTTCACTTTTTAGTTCATTGCTCTATCATGGAGCAGGTGTCAGTAAACAATGACCTCAGACGAAAGTGACCTGTCTCCTATTTTTGTAAATGAAGTTTTACTGGGACACAGCTAAACCCATGCATTCACAATGGCTGTATGGCTGCTTTTGTGTTCCAGAGGCACATCCGAGTAGCTGTAATGGAGACTATAGGACCCACAAAGCCTAAAATATTTACTACCTGGCCCTCTACAGAAAAAGTTTGCTGATTCCTGTTTTGAGGCCTAGAAGTCTATGCTAGCATATGTAGAAGGCACTGAACACATTTGTTCAATGAATGAATGAATGAATGAATGAATGAATGAATGAAAGGAAAAAGAAGGAAAGAAGTGGGATTAAGTAATCCCATAGCAAAAGGGCATTTGCATTATGTTACTAGATTAACCAAGTATAGTAAAATATAAACAGTGATTTGAACTTAATAAAATCCAAATATATACAAAAGATATTTTAGAATTCTGTTTTCTGTACATTGGGAATAGAATATATTTTCTCTGACGTGACATAGGAGAAGTACTGAGGTGAATACCGCTAGCCTGTATGACATTTAAGGCCACGTAGGGCTTTATTATCTAGGTGACTTCAGTCCAAATAAGCAAACATGTACACACCAAAAATTATGGCTTCAGAAACCTGGAAGGAAAGGGTTCTTTTCTCTTTTTCTTCTTTAAATTATTCTGGCCAATGTTTTGATTTTCCATTTCCCTTTGGGCATGAAGGCAGTCTTCTTTTGGATTTAGGGTCCTCATGTCATAAGACTTGTAAACAGAGTGCACTTGAAAGGCTTAACATAGATGTTACCAAAAGCCCTGTAACCCAAACATCTGTAAATGCTAGCGAACATTATAAAATAAAGAAACAGGATTCCAGGTTTATGATGTTATTTTTTTTTAAGGCACTAATTCTGCCAGCATGAGAACGAGGAAGGAACAGAACCCAAAAAGAAAGGTCAGCGTTAGAATTTTAAAAGAGTACAAAATCTCCACTGAACACTTAGGGGACATACTGCCTGAGCTGTGACCTTTGTTGTCACTGTAGGACAAGAGACCTACAGTGACCCTGCAAAGGTTTTCCATGGTAATCCATTTGAAAGTACTCCTGAAACTTTTTAAACCTTGACCTGCAACACTGGTTCTCAAAAGATCCAGCTTGAAAAGCATTTGCTTATTTCTGTGTTCTGCTTTTTGTGTAACATCAAGGGCTCAGGCTTCCATCAACATTTGGCCATTTAAACTGTTAGTTAGGTTTATAGACCAATACTCCCGCTCCACCCCACCCCACAACGCGCTCACGCACACACACACACACACACACATTCACACAAAGAGCACTCGTGGCAAATTCAGAGACAAGACTTCTGAGGGAAAGGAAAGAGGAAAGAGGAAAGAAAAGAAAGGAAAGGAAAGGAAGGAGGAAAGGAAAGGAAAGGAAAAGAAAGGAAAGGAAAGAAAGGAAAGGAAAGGAAAGGAAAGGAAAGGAAAAGGAAAGGAAAGGAAAGGAAAGGAAAGGAAAGGAAAGGAAAGGAAAGGAAAGGAAAGGAAGGAAACCCACAAATGCTTATTTTGGCCTGTGAGTACATAGAGGATCTGTTTTCTTAAGTTTGGGTATTTTCTAGATGAATCATTTTCAACATCCAAAAGCCTGTTTTGCCTTGTTGTTTTAGACAAGTTTCTAGGGTGTTTGAGGGAGTTATATAGAGTACAAGGACAGTGAATGACTGTTTGGAACCTTGAGCCCAGGTTGGCCATCTCTTCTCTTGGTATCTTTTTTGCAGAAGACAGTGGAAGATAAAATGCATCACTCCCAGAAGGAAAATAGACAATGAGCAGAGATTTAAGTGAGAAAATGCCAATAATTACATCACAATGGCAATAAAGCTTTTGCTCTCAGAGTTGGATAACTGCCATGCATTCCCAACTCTCACCTCCCAAATATTCTTTAATGTCCCCCTCCAAACCTGAGGGATAGAAATTCCCTCTGCCCTGGGACCTAACCGTGGAGATTCTGAAAAGTGGTGGCAGACCGAGGGGGCTCTGTGTGTTGTCATTGTCCAGGGACTCTGGGTAGACGATAAGCAAGGGGAGGGTATAGATATAAAAACTGCAGTTTTTGTGCTGGCAGCATTGCTCTGTCCTGCAATGTGACAGAACCCACCCCATCTCAGGAAGTGTAACTCAGGCCTCCTCTCAAGGGCACCTGATATTTACTGGCCAACAACACCACATGACAGCAAACGATGGAGCAGTCTGAGAGGGCTTACTGCAACCTTACACTGTCCTAAAGACTAAATCAAGCTTGGTCACCAACAAAATATGTGTTCTTTTCTCCACCAAATATCTCTGTAATAAATCAGTTAGCTTGACTGTCCTAGAACCCAGGCACGCTTTGTGATGTGGAGGCTGCCATTTTCAGAAATTTCCAGAAAAGGAAAGAATGGTTAAAAAACCACCCTGAAGATACAAAACCAGCTTCTTTTCTAAGATATCTTAATTCTTGCTCTGATAGGTCAAGACAGGGCCCTCGTGGAAAGGGAAAGTTATTCAAGAGGGTCTTCAGGGCAGCAAATCAACACTCTCTTGAGTTCTTAAAATGTGCTGAGCACAGATACTGTACTTCATCAATCACATGCCATCCATTGCCAAGTACTTTGGGGAGCTAGATTAACTTTGATTGAAAGTCTACTTTTTAGGTGTACCCAGGCACTTCTTAATAGTCCTCCAAGAAAACACTCATGGTAGCCTCCACAGATGCCTTGCTGAGAAGCATGGATTTATCTCACCAGCTGCTCTGGCCTGAATGATTAAGCCCCAGGTCCCTCAGGGAAACTGAGGTAGTCCCAAGAATCTGGAGGCAGTATCTGTTGATCACAACCAGGCCCCCACAGCCCCGACTTTCCAGGACTTTGTCCTCTTGGATACTTCCCTGCCTAGAAGCAGGCTTGGGTGAGCTGCAGTCTCCAGCACCCTGGAGGGTCCGAGTTCTCAGTGTGTGTGTGTGTGTGTGTGTGTGTGTGTGTGTGTGTGTGTGTGTGTGTGTGTGTGTGTGTGTGTGTGTGTGTGTGTATCTGTCAAACCTCTGCAAGTTCTAAATCTGACAGAAGGCAAGGGGTCATACCAAGGGCCCATGGAATAGAGATGGTAAGCACAAGGCTTGGGACTTACATCTCTACAGGGGCCAGGAACAGACACTGAGCAAAGGAAGGACGGAAGGCAGATGTGCTGGCAAACAAAACTGCGTGTGCTAGTACATACTCTATATTAGCATAGTAGACAAATATAATGCTTTGTGCAATATTAAGATATTCTGCTTCTCAACTTTAAAATCTGAGGCTACTGGCACAAGGAGAACAAGCTCTCTATATATGGCACTAAATACAAGAGCAATTTTCTTTTAGTGAATAGGAAGACTTCGATCTTCTGAGCCACTTTTTATCTCAGGATCTGAAGAATATACCAAATATAATGGTATTGCCCTAAAATTTAGTCCATACCCTTTCAATTACCTTCAGAAGCTATTTCTGTCATGAGTTCATCCTAAGTTACTAGAGTTTAAAAAACTCATAATGACCCAATAAGACGGCTGTGTTAGTTTTCCTCTCTGTGAATATGTTCTCAACCCTCTTTTGCGCGTTTCCTCACTCCTCTGAAATTACCTGTTGAGGAAATTCTAACTGTAGTTTCTTAAACTGTTCGAACCTTGTTTAGTGTCTATGCACAGAGGTGATGTTGGAACGCTCTGAGGTTTTATTCACTTTCTCCCCATTTGCCTCCCTGCTGTGTCCTGGCCGCTAATAGCACACAGAGGTAGGATGAGGCAGAAGAATGAGTTAGAGTTACTGCAGGTCAGCCTGGACTGGTTTGTCTGTTCCTAATCACACCCTGGCTAAGTCATTCCAAGTTCTAATCTATGTGGACCTGTATAACAGGAAGAGAGTAAAACAGAGAACAGAGAATTACAGTAATGGAGTCTGTGAGTAATGAAATTATATATCACTAGCTTAGTACCACACTCACATTAAGCGGCCATTTCTAAATCTAAAATAATAGCACAGAGGTGGATTCTCCCTGCCTTTAAAAGGACAGCGCTAGCTCAGAAATTATATCCAAATCTCTAACAATTACCTGTAAAGGTTACGACTACTAAGGATAGGAAGACTAGCTTAAAAAGAATAAAACTTTACTCTCTCCTTATTCCTTTTCTCTCTTTACAGCGGAATCTTATCAGAAGTTCTATAAGGGCAATAAAAGAGGGACATTTTATTTCACTTCGGATTTCTGGTAGAGACTTAAAATAAAAGTTCTAAAAAATATCACAGATGATAGGTTTTGCTGCTGTAATCTTCTTCCAGTCTTTAGAAAACTTCTAACTATTTCCACACACTCCAGAAATTCTGGTAGTTGGAGTCAGTATAAACTTTTAATGAGTTATTTAAGAACTTGAGTTCACCTAGTGCAATACGCCCCATGTACATATTCTCTGAGCTCCATTCCACTCATTCATTGAGGACCTATCCTGAGCCTGCTCTGAAACTTTATACTCACCTAGCACAATGTCTGGTGTGTGAGGCAGAGGAACAGCATGGAGACCAAGAGTTGGGGTTCTACAATCTGACTGGTGGGGTTTGAATCCCAGCTCTGCCAAATTCTGCTCTGTGCCCTTTGGAAGGTTATTCCAACTCCAGGTCCCTCTTTCTCATCTCTAAGTGGGGAATGAGAATAGTACTTGACTCGTGAGGTCGTCCGATGGGAGGCTCAAATGAGATGTTAGCACTAAGCCACCACCAGCACACTAGTCCCTTTTATGACCTTAGATATGATCTGTGGCTACAAAGATCAATGTAGTCATAAAGTGAAGATGTAATATTGGATATTCAGAGAAAAAATAATGTGTCATCTTTGGGATGACAAATGTTTAAAAATCAAAATCAAGATCTCCCACCTTCTGTTGCTTGGTCTTATACAATAAAAACGTGAGTGTAACTCAGCAACGTGATCAGGAAATCAGGCAGGTAAGTATCTCTGCCCAGGAGACAGGGGTGCAGGAGTCAGTAAATAGAACCAACCCTGGAAAGCATTTCTGGTTTTTATGTCCTAGCGCTATAAAGTAAGATAGTAAAAATACAAATGATAACTTTGAATTAATCCTTTTATGCCAAGTTGCTGTAAAATATTTAGAGGATTCGGGCTGGTTTTAGTGATAGATTCAATGTGCCATGGAGCTTTGTCCTTTACCATACTTTTAGCGCCAATGGCTAGATTCCCACCACACCATCTGTTCCTGACACTTGGACTCATTAGCACGACTATTTTTATTGATACACATAGCAGTGCTTCTCATACCATCTTAGCTAAGCATTATATTGTATCTATATATACAACAATATTAACACAGTCAAGCATCAGGATCGGGACTGGAGGGCATCATTAAAATCAGCTAGTGTTCAGCGAGAGATTTAATGATGGATTTAATAGTATTAAATGGGAAAAAATGCCCTTGGCCTTTACATTCTCATTTAAAAACATATAAAAGAGCAGTAATTCAGGCAGTTATACTTCTTTCAAAGATTTTGCTCTAAATCACAGATGGCAATGGGAGGCCATGGCTGCGCACTGGCTCACACCCACTCACTCTGACCAAAGCCTCATTGGGTCATAATTAGCAAACTGCCTACAAACTAAACTCTTTAAATCAGAGGCCAGTGAGTGCCAGGCTAAAGCACAGAGGGTAGAAAACCCACAAAAATGATGATCTAGGTATTCTCTAGAGACTGCATTCTCTGGATAGTTGCAACTCCCACCTCATTATTGGGTACCATACCTGCGCTCATGCTCTGTAATGTGGTGTACTTTGCTTTCTAAGAAAGCCTCACAGTTTGGCTCTTTAGTTTATAGGGCTTCCAGGCAATATACTTCCCCCAACATCTCCTGCTCACTCCTTATCCCTTGCCACAAACAGGTCATAAATTTCTGTCTTGGGAACACAACATCTAGCCAACAAATGATCAGTTCCCCATGAAGGTTATCCTGGGGAGATCTGATCAGGGCTGCTGGTCTGAAAGGCTAAACACTTTTGATTAGAGATCATTAGGCTGGGCTTCAAATTTCAATGGAGGGAGTTTTGGCAGAGTGAAAAACAAAAAAACAAAAAGCAAAACCAAAACCCTGGATTTTACTCAGAGGCTTGGCTTTGAGTTTGCTGGGTTATGTAGCAGCTCTGTGATCTAGAGCTAGCCATTCTCTGAGTCTGTTCTCTCATCCGTAAAATGCCTCCTAGAGTTGGTATGATACTTCTCGTCATTGCTGAGGACTCAGACTATTGGTACTTTCTTTTCTAGGGACCCTAGTAACTATGTATATGTGACCAGAATGACAATCTGACTCTCAGAACTTCCATCAGGCCTCTCTGGATACCAGTGGGATTAACATGCAATGGACGGCACCCATGCCTCTTCTTGCCTCCACCGTTAGGAGAGACTTTCATTTTGGGAATGTTGACAATCAGCACTGAGAATCAGACCAGAATCCTACACTGGTCATGTAGGAGAAGCTGGTAGAGGGATAGCCCAAGGACTCAGGGACTCAGGCTGCTCCCATGATTAAGTTGCAGTGCTGAGTCCTTCCCACACTTTTTAAAGTCTTGTCAGGAAAAAGAAACATCAGTGGCAGAAGCACAAGCTCTGCAAATTAAAATATAGCTACAAAATTATCTTCTTTGCATTTTAAAGCAAATTACAGAATCATTCAACTAATTTCAACAATGAAAGGAATGTAGATCCAGTCAAAATTACACATGCATGGACGCTGGTGATGATACCTAAAATTAGATTCTTGGTGGCAGCTCCTGCAAAAATAAATGCGAAGTGATTGCTCATCAGAAAATACATTCGTTGCTATGTGAAACTCTCTTGCCTGTGATAAATTCTTCCAACAAAGTGACTACTCAAGCATTTACCAACCTGCTTTAGGAAATACTGCAAGCTAATGTTTCTTGTCCAAAAATGTGTATGCAGCACAGATAAGGGAAGAAATGGGACAACATCAGAGTCTTGAACTGTCTGAAAAGCCTAGACAGTAAATGAAATGCCACAAGAACAGCCCGAAACATGACTAACCAGGTACCTGTGGTAACTATAGTGTCTACCAGTAGCATGCATAAGGAAACTACTGAAAATTTAATAAGAGCACCACGTGCTTTTCAATATCTAAACACAATGGGACTAATGCTTTGGAATTTTTGAATGAAATGCACTGAACAGAATCTTCTGTGAATGAATGAGAGATCTAAGATTTGCCTCTCCCTGGTAAAGGAACTCTGAGATATATTCATGCATCTGAGGATAAAATACTTCCTTTACTGAGCACTGTTTGCTTTCACAATTTTATTATCAATCCCTGCTAAGTGGCCACCAAATTCTATAGTGGTTCTCAACCAGGGTCAATGTCTGGAGACATTTTTTGGTTGTCACAATTGAGAGGGTGTTACTGGCACCTTGTGGGTAGGGGACAGGGTGCTGCTAAACATCCTCCAAAGCACAATCCCCCACAAAAAAGAATTATCTGAATAGTGCCAAAGTCAGAAACCATGATCAACATACAATCCAGCAACTCTACCCCTAGGTACTTACTTACCCAAGATAAATGAAAACATACGTCCCTGAATGAACAGCCAGATGAAGAGATACATTAGATGTATTAGATCTCATGTCCGTTAGATCCTGAGCATAGGAGCTCCTGTGCCCATGGAGTTTGGGATATGCTACTCTCCCAGCACATGGATGAATTCTTATTCACCAACGTGGAAGCTCTCCAAACCCCGTCCTTTTGTTTTTTTTACGGAGGTTTCATTACACAGGCATGATTGATTAAGTCATTGGCCACTGGTGATCACTTCAATCTTTAACCCCTCTCCCGTCCCTGGCAGTCAGGAGGCAAGCCTAAAAGTTCCAACCCTCTAATCACAAGGTTGGTTCTCCTGGCAACTAGCCTTCATCCTTAGGTAATCTAGGGACTTTCCAAAAATCACCTCATTAACGAACTCAGATGTGGCTGAAAGAGATTTATTATGAATAACCAAAGAAACCTTTATCTCTCTGATCACTTAGGAAATTCCAAGGATTTTAGGAGCTTTGTACCAGGAATTGAGATGAAGACCAAATATATATATTTCTTATTATAAATCACAACATCAAAGGACTTGCCCACGAATTGTTCAATGTTCATGTTCCCAGCTGAGGTCCAATAAGGCTATGCTTTGCCTTCTTTCAGCTCTCATACTATAAACAAACGTCCTTTTTGTGGTATATTTAGCACCATATTTTTTGCATTTTTGTGTTTTTGTTGGTGGTTTCACTGTTTAAAATAGCCCCAAGTGTAGAGCTGAAGTGCTGTCTAATGTTCCTAGGTGCAAGAAAGCTGTGATGTGCCTTCCAGAGAAGATAATGCGTGTCAGATAAGCTTCATTCAGTCCGGAGTTAGAGTGCTGGCCATGACTTCAATGTTAATGAGCCAACAATACATATTAAATAAGTGTCTTTAAACAAAAACACACATAAAACAAGGTTATGTATTGATGAAAGTGTTGTGACCCGAGAGGCCTGCAGGAACTTAACACTGTATTTCCCCGAGGTTCAATATTTGAAAATTCCATATTCATGGCAACTTTATAGAACATAACTACCATGAATAATGAGAACTGACAGTATACATGGGTCTTTCACTAGACTCTATTACACTTGCATTTCTATCTCTAGGTTAGTGTCTGCTTCCCGAAGTGCTACAGTTGAGGTCATCTTTTATTTAGGTGTTCTTTAATTTCCCTTAGTAATTTTTTTATAGCTTTCAGAGTATAATTCTTACAATTTTATCAATAAGTACTTTGTGATTTTGATGCTATTGTGAACTGCATACATATACAAGATTGTTATGTACTTCTGATCACTTGCTAAAAACAATTTTTTTTATCCATTTAAAACATACCACTACATCTCTGGCAATATTATTCATCCTGTATTCTACTTGGGCTGATTTTAATATAGCCTCTCAATCTTTCTTTAGATTAATATTTGCATATATTTTTCATCCTTTTACTTTGCCTATCTCTCTAAATATAAAGCATGTAGACAGCATATGGTTCCTTTCTGCTTTTATTATATCCACTCTAACAATTTCAGCCTTTTAATTAGTGTTTAGACCATTTCATTTAATGTAATTATAAAATTACATCAACTTAATATTAAGTATACATTTCATTAGGCTTTAAGTTTATCATCTTGATAGTTGTTTTCTATGTCCCTGTCCATTCTTTGTTCCTTTTTTTCTCTTTTCCTGCCTTCTTTTATATTAATTCAATCTTTCTTGTATCTTCTTTCTCCATTATTGGCTTATTTGCTATACGTCCATTTAATTTTTGAGCTGCTCTTTAGTTTACAATATACATTATTATCATGGTCTGTCATAAAGTAATATACCACTCTACTGCTGGTGTAAGAGCTTTGCAACAGTAACCTTAGTACCCCTTCAGTCTGTTGTACTATTGTGGTCATTTTTTTCTTTTACATGTTATGAATACTTTGATAAATTGTGTCTTTTTGCTTTATTTAATTTTTGAAAAAAGATTTTTTATTTATTTTAGAGAGGGAGAGAGAGCAGGGGAGGGGCAGAGAGGAAGGGAGAAGTAGACCCCCTGCTAAGCAGGGAACCCAACACGGGGCTTGACCCCAGGACCCTAGGATCATGACCTGAGTCGAAGGCAGATGCTTAATCTACTGAGCCACCCAGGTGCCCCTGTCTTTCTGTTTTAGGTTGTCAGTTATCATTAAAATCAGATTAAATTAGAAAAATGTTTTATATTTACTAGTATATCTACCATTCCCAGAGGTTTTCATTCTTTTATGTAGCTCCAAGTTTCCATGTGGCATTATTTTTTTTAAGCCTGAAAAACTCTTCAATATTTGTCCAATTTGTTGGAAATGAATTATCTCACCTTTTATTTGAAAAGCTCTATTTTGCATTCGCTTTTGAGATATTTTCATTGGATATTAATTTCTAGGTTGACATGTTTTTTCTTTCAATATTTTAAAAATGCTATTTCACTGTGTTGTTGTTTGTATTGTTACTGACAGTAAGGTTGTAGTCATGTTCTTATGTTTGTTCCCCTGTGTATAGTGTTCCTTTTTTTTCCCCCTCTAGTTGCCTTAACATTTTCTTTGTTAACCATTTTTAGCATTTTGAGTATAATCTGCTTTGATGTGATGTTCTTTGTATTTATCCTACTTGGTATTTGTTGAACTTGTAGATCTGTAAGTTTATAGTTTTCATCAAATATGAAAGACTTTCAAGGGGCGCCTGGGTGGTTCAGTTGGTTGGGGGTCTGATTCTTGATTTTGGCTCAGGTCTTGATCTCAGGGTCATGAGATGGAGCCCCGCATCAGGCTCTGAATTCAGCTGGGAGCTGCTTCTCTCTCCCTCTTCCTCTGCCTCTCCCCCAGCTCATGCTCTCTCTCTCTCTCAAATAAATCAATCTTTAAAAAAGTAGGAGACTTTCAGCCATTATTTCTTCAAAATATTTTTTCTGCCCCTTTCTCCTCTCCTTTTGTAATGGCAAGTACACATATGATAAATACCTAGATATTGTGACACAGACCAGTAAGATTGTTTTTTCTCTCTAGACCTCATTTTGGGTAGTTTCTATCATAAGGTTTTCAGCTTCATTGATTTTAATTTTCTGAAGTGTCAATTTATTGTTAAATCTGTCTAGTGGATTTTAAATTTTAGAAAGTATATTTTCAGCTCTAGAAGTTCCATTTCTATATCTTTAATTTCTTTCCTTAGTATATTAGTCATTTCCTTTAAATCTTCAAGACCATTTAGATTAGCTATTATAAAGCTCTTGTCTGATAATTCCATAATGTCTTTCATTTCTGGGAATGTTTTTATTGACCTTTTTATTTTCCTTTTGTGACAAGTCACACTTCTTTTTTATGTCTAATGTTTCTTTGTATTGGAAGCTTAACTATGTGAGTGTTACATTGGTAATTGTTTTTCATATTTTTTTACTGAGGTATAATTAACATACAACATTATATTAGTTTCAGGTGTATAACATAATGCTTTGATATTTGTATATATTGCAAAATGATCACCAAAAGTCCAGTCAACATCTGTCACCACACATAAAGAATTTTTTTGTGATCAGAACTTTTAAAAGTTGTGAAGAGAGTAAATTTTAAGTAGGCAATACAGCACTATTAACTGTAGTCACCAGGCCGTACATTACATTCACATGACTTATTTTATAACTGGAAGTTTTGACTTTTGACTCCCTTCATCCATTTCACCCACTCCCATCTCACCTCTGGCAATCACCAGCCTGTTCTCTGTATGTATGAGCTTATTTTTTGGTTTTGTTTTTAAAATTCCACAGTGAGCTCATACAATATTTATCTCTCTCTGTCTGACTTATCTCACTTAGCATAATGCCCTCAAGGTCCAGCCATGTTGTTGCAAATGGCAAGAGTTAATCCTTTATTTATGGGTGAGTAATATTCCAGTGGTGTGTGTGTGTGTGTGTGTGTGTGTGTGTGTGTGTGTGCGCGTGTGTGTGTGTATTCTTTATCCATTCATCTGTCAAAGGAGATTTAGGTGTTTCCATATCATGGCTATTATACATAATACTGCAATGAACATGGGGGTGCATATATCTTTTTAAGTTAGTGTTTTCTTTTGAATAAATACTCAGAAGTGGAATTGCTGGATCATATGGTAGTTTTATTTTTAATTTTCTGAGGAACCTCCATACTGTTTTCCATAGTGGCTGCACCAATTTACATTCCCACCAGCAGTGCACAAGGGTTTCCTTTTCTCCACATCTTTGTCAACACTTATTTCTTGTCTTTTTGATGACAGCTGTTCTAACAGGTGTGTATTGGTAATCCTTTTAATGTTTTTCTTTCTTCAAAGGTGAAATTTGTTACTTGTGGATCAGGTTTATCCTTACAAGGCTTACTTTTAAAGTTTGTTAGGGTGGACCCAAAGTAGCCTTTACTCTGGGGATATTTTAGCCTTATTACTAAGGCATATGACTTTTCTGGTGACTCTACTTAATGTTCTGGTTTTTTAATGAGACTTCTCCATTATGACTTGTAAGAATTCAAATGTACCTCTGCCCTATGAGAGCTCTGGGAATTGTTCAGTTTATAGCTCCATGGAAATTTTTATTTGCATGGCCTTGTGGAGTTTTCACATTATGTATGCAAGGATTAGTATTCAGCCAAAGACTCAAGTGGCTCCCTATGCAGATTTCTTGAACTCTTTCTCTGAATGCCTCCACTTTTGTATTCTGCCTTGCAAATTCGAGCTCCCTAGGCCTCTCCAAACACTGTTTCTCTTTCTCCTCATCTCAGTGAGACTTCTAGGTTCTGCCTGAAACTACCTCTCTGGCCTGCAGTCTGGAAAGCACCTCTGCATATAAATCTGAGGTCAATATGCAGTAGTCACCTAATTTATTTTCCTTCTTATAAAATCATAATTCTGAATGGACTATTTCCCCATGTCTGAAAATAGTTCTTTTACATATTTTGTGCTGTTTTCTATTTGTTTATGGCAGAAGAACAAATTCTATGCCATTTATTACTATATCAGAGGAACCAGATTAATCATTCAAAAACACAAACCTGATGATGTCACTCTCTAGCTTAAAATCTTTCAAAGCTGACTACGGATTTTACTGTCTATAATGGTATATTTTTTAAAGTGCTAAAATGCTCCTCAGAAGGGGGTACTATGATAATAAACATAAAGCAGGATGGTCACAGGAAACCTGGGACCTCTGTCATACATTTTGGCTCAGTCTCTAGGGTCTCACTACACAGCCCCCTCCCCCATTTTGCACCAACTTTTACTCCTTGCACTTGAATAGTTTGACAGTTCTCTTTCCTTCACTTGTGGCATGTCTCCTATCTTGTCCATCTAGTAAATTCCTCTTCCTCCCTTCAGGTAGTTAAAACATTATCTTCCTCTATGTCTATGTAGTGCTGTGCCTCATTTGGCATGTACCTCATGGAATTCTGTTAATTTGTTTACATTTTGCCTCTTATAAACTAGGTTTTTGAAAAAGTGCAAAATCAAGAAGTATGCTTTAGAAAATTAATTCAGAAGCAATATTTGTTAAAAACTGGATAAAGGATATATGATAGAGACAATTAAGAGGATTGTTCAATATCTATTGTTTTATTTAATGTCAACCTTCAACAGTAAAGAAGCCCAAAGGCCTCTTAACATCAAATCATCCTACTTTTTCTTGTTAGATTCTCAACTACAGTCAAAACCTATTCAGAAATCAGAATTTTTAAATGTGACAATCTTACATGGAGGTTTCCTGTATTTTATGATCTAAGCAAACCTGCCAAAATTTGGTGAATTTCAATGTTGGGAAAATACCTGCAATTTTCCCACTTAACTATATTGAATATCCTACTGCAGTACCCGTTGCAACTGACATATATGAGCACACTGTGCTCACAACCACATTATTTGACTCAAAATTTGGCAGTTTAAATTGTGTCATAATTTCTTTCTCCTTTTCAGGGAGCTGTAGGCTTCTAGTTATGGAATGAATGTCATAGTGTCACGGGCATAAAAGGTACAGCATAAGGAATGTAGTTGATGGTATTGTAATAACATCATATGGTGACAGATGGTAGTTATACTTGTGGTAAGCATAGTAGAATTTACAGACTGTCAAATCACTATGTTGTACAACCTGAAGCTAATGTAACACTGTGTGTCAACTACACTTTAAAAAAAAAGGAACAAAAACCAAGCAGATATATTTAATTCAAAAAGTTTCCTATTTGGATAAATACATGAAACAGAGGTTTTCAAGACACATGTTAGGCAACCAGTGACACTGATTCTCGGGAGATGGAAAACTAATGAGGCAAACTATACTATCACCCGAGCTTACTGCATTAAGAGTTGCCAGGCTATGGTACAGAAAAGGAATCCAGGTAGAGCCCAGTGGACACTCTGAGCTGAGTCTGGAAGAGCAAGTTGACTAGAGTTTGCAGGACAAAATGCCAGAGAGATTCTTGCACAGAGAGAAACCTGGAGATCTGCAGAAGGTCCCTTTGAGTATTCAACAGGGTCCTGAGTAGCAAAAGTGTTTGAAGGAAACAAATTGATGCTAGGGAAAGAATCATCTGAAAGGATTAGAAAGAAGACATCAGGTGTTCACCCAAGGCCTGAAACAGTAATTGTTTTCACTAGCTAGACTAGAAAACCTCATAAATGATGGGGCATTGGGTACAGCACTTGAAAGAATCTTGTCTTAGTAGTGGGCAATAGACTAAATACTGCTCTTTTCTCACCTAATAGATTGTTAAAATAAGACTCCAAATGATCAAGTTGTTTCCAAGCAACCTAAATGCACCCCAAAACAAGGCTCAAGATTTATAGAAATAGAAAAAGGCAGAATTCTCACCACCTGACAACCTACCAAATATTACCAGATCTACAAAGAAGCAAGAAGATACAACCCCATAGGGAAGAGAACAATCAATCAAAACCAACTCAAAACTGACACAGATGTTAAAATAAGCATATAAGGATAAATTAAAACAATTATTATAGTTGTAATTTATATGTCCAAAAAGATAAGGAGAGGACATAGAAGATACACAGATGACCCAAATCAAAACTTCCAGACATGAAACTACAATGTATGAGATGAAAATATACACTGAATGTAATTAATGGCAGAATAGAGATTTATAGAAGGAAAGACTAATGAACTTGAAGACACAGCCAACAGAAACCACACAAAATAAAACACAGAGAGAAAAATATTAAAAAAAAACACACAAGAGTATCATTGAATTGTAGGATAATTTAATGTGTGTCCTAATGTACATGAAATTTTAGTCCCTAAAGGAGAACAGGGGAATGGGGAAAATGTTTGAAGAAATAATAAAAGAAAAAAATTCAAACTGGATAAAAATTATAAACCTGTAGATTCAGGAAACTCAATGAACTCTAAGAATGGGAACCCTGAAGAAACCCCTGTGAAGACACAATATAATGAAATTGCTCAAAATCAGCAATAAAGAGAAAAAATTAAAAGCAGCCAGAGTAAAATGAAATGAAGATAAAGATTACAACAAATTTCTTATTGGAAACAAGGTAAGTGTGAAGACAGTAAAGCAACATCTTTAAAATATGGAAAGAAAATAAATACCAGCCCAGTGATATATAACAGCAAAAATATCTGTAAAAAACTAGGGTAAAATAGTGACATTTTCAAATACACAAATGCTGAAAATTCATAATCAGCAGATCTGCACTCTAAGAAATGTTAAAGGAAGTCCTTCAGGCAGAAGGAAAATGCTAGCAGATGAAACGGAGATATATTCAAAGGAGTAAAGAGAACTGGGGAAACGGTAACCACAGAGGTAAATTTAGAAAAAGATATTTTATTATTTAAATGTATTTAAGATATAATTGGCTACTTAAACAACGAATATTAGTTTACGAGGAGTTTTACAACATAGAGAAGTAAATACATATGCCAACAATAGCATATAGGTGGCTAGGGGGAAAAAAAGGAAAGCATCCTGTTGCAAAGTTCTCAGACTGCATGGGAAATGGGATGATGTTGCTGGAAAGTGGACTGTAACAGGTTAAGCTGTGTATGGTAAACCCTAAAGTAACCAGTGAGAGAACAAAACAAAGAGTTAGAGTTACTAAGCCAACAAGTAACTAAAGTGGAATAATGAAACAACTCAGTACAAAGAAGGCAGAAAAGGAGAGAAGAGAAACAGAAAAGAAAGAATGAATAGAAAAGAGCAGGACAACAGACCTAATCTCAACCACATCAATAATCACATTAAAGGTAAACATTTTCAAATCCCAATTAAAAGACAAAAATTGTGAGACCCAATTATATGCTGCTTATAAAAACCACACTTAAAATATAAAAAACCAAATTAAAACAAAATAGTAGAAACAGAAATTATATACTAACATGAATTAAAAAAAGGTCAGAATGGCTATATAATACCAAAGCATATCTCAGTGTAACCAGGGATAAAGAGATTATATCATGTTCAAGAATCAATCCGTCAATAGGACATTACAATCTAAATGCCTGCACCTCCCATACAGAGTTTCAAAATCCATGAAAGTAAAACCAATGCAACAGTAAGGAGAAATAGACAAACCCATAATTATCTTCAGATTTCAATATCCCTCCCTTAGTAACTGACAGAATAAGTAGGAAGAAAACCAGTCACAACGCAGTCTTGAACAGCAACACTATGACATGATGGTTAATGTAGAAAATCTAATGGAATCTACAAAAAAGCTACTAAAATTAATGTTAGTTTCACAATACTTCACGATGTAAAATCAACAGACATCAATTGTATACCTATATCCTAGCAACTAATAAATATAAATTGAAATTAAAAAATAAACGCCATGTACAGTAGTACAAAAAATATGAAATACTTAGGCATAAATCTGACAAAAGATGTTCATGCCCTGTACACTAAAATTCTAAACACTGAAGGGAGAAATTAAATGACATTTAAATGAATGGAGATATATACTGTGTTAGTGGCTTGGAAGAATCAATACTTAGATGTCGGTTTCTTTCCAGATTGATCTGTAGATTCAATACAATTCCAATAAAAATCCCAGCAGGCATTTTTTTTTTGGTAGAAATTGATGAGCTTACTCTAAAATTCATATGGAAATGCAAAGGTGTAAAAATAACCAAAATAACTTAGAAAACAAGAACCAAATTGAAGAACTAACACTACCTGCTAGAAAATTTTATTATAGAGCCACAGTGACCAAAAGAATGTGATATTGGTGTAAAGATTGATATACAGGGACAAAATAAAGAATCCAGAGATAGATCACACATATATGGACAACTGATTTTCAGCAAAAGTGCAAAGGCAATTCAATGGAGAAAGGGTAGCGTTTTTAACCATCGGTGCTGGAAAAATTGGATATCCATGTGCAAAAACTGAACTTCCATCCAACCTTTAAAGTGGATCTTAAAACCAAATGTAAAACCTCAAACTGCAAAAGTTAAAAAAAAGTAGGAAAAAAACCTTTGTGATCTTAGATTAGGGAAAGATTTTGTAGTTATGATACTAAAAACATGATCCATAAAGAAAAACAACTAATAAATTGGACTTCATCAAAATTAATTTTAAAAAAACCTAACAGTGTTATCTTCCGAAAGACACTGTTAAAGAAAATGTAAAGACAAGGCCCCATACTAACGGAAAATATTTGCAAAGGATGTACCTGCGCAGTATATAAAAGATTTGTATATAAAATATATATAAAGAAATTTCAAAACTCAAAAATAAAACAATAAAAAAGGACAAAAGTTTTGGATACTTCAGCAAAGAAGATGTATGGATGGAAGTAAGTGTGGTGAAGAGAAGCTTGAAGATAATTAGTCATTAAGGCAACACAAATGAAAACCATGATAATATATACCACTGCACACATTAGAATGTTTAGAATTAAGAAGACCAGGTATTTGCAAGGATGAAGAGGCACCACAATTCTTACATACCACTGATGGAGATGAAAAATGGTTATAAGCACTTTGGAGAACAGTTTGGTAGGTTTTTTAAAAAAGTTAAACATCTTTCCATCATTTGATTCAAACATTCCACTGGTAGGTATTCACTCCAGAGAAAAGAAAGCATACTTCTACACAAAGACTTTTTGTATGTTCTACACATGTGCACAAATATTTATAACAGACTTATTTGTGCTAGCCAAGAAATAGAAAGAAATTAAATGTCCTGTGAAAGTGAATGGATAAACAAGTTGTGGTATATCCATACACTGGAATACTGCTTAACCACAAAAAGGAATGAGCATGAAATATGGATGAATCTCAAAATAATTATGCAGACTGAAAGAAGACAAAAGGGTACATATTATATGATTTCATTTATATAAAAGTGTGAAAAAATGCAAACTCCTCTGTAATGACAGAAAGCAGACAAGAGGTGGCCTGGGGATAAGGTGGACATCCCAGGGTAAGGGATGAATGACAAAGGAGTCTGAGAAAAATTTGAGGAGTGATGGATATGTTCATTATCTTGATTGTGGTGATGTTTTCACAGGTATCTTGAGCTTCTCTTCATGCACTTATGTGAAAACTTACCAAGCTGCCATTCTAAATATGTGCAATTCATTGTATGTCAATTTTACTTCAATGGGGAAATGAACAACTAATATTTCCTATTTCTTTGCAATTCTATGCAGTTTAGATTTCATACATGTAATCCTTTCTGTAAGCTCCTGGCAGGGTTTCTTTTAGCAAAACCAGCTAAATAATTTGAGAACTTTTTCAGAAATTCCAAAGTATGTCAATGTCAATTACTTCTTATAATTGTACAGATTACCTTCTTTTTCTAACCTTCATCCAACTATGCTACAAGGTATTTTCTCCTGTTTTCATGAACTTGGTCTTCACTGTCAAGGATTTCTAGTGATTGTGGATACTTACAGTCAAGAAAGTGAAGCCACTGGCACTGTTAATTGGAAAGGCAGAAGTGGATCCCTCAGTAAGATGGCCAGTGACCCAGCGGGGGACTCAGGGGCAGGGAGCAGGAAAGTTCCTGTCAATGGAAACACAGGGCCTGTATTTCCTTCCTTCAGGACAATCTGGATGGAGGAGACATCCAGAACCTGCTCTGTTAGAAAGTTTTCACCAACTATGCTCCTATCCTAACATCTAGTTATAGGATCTCTCATTTTCATTCATCCCCCTGAGTCCAGCTCTTCAGTTCATGTGTTTGCCTGTGACCAGAAAAGTAGAAATTGTGAACACAGATGCTATAGCATGAGTTACTTTTATATTAAAAGTGTAGGAGGGGTTTTATATTATCTCAAGTCATTAATTAGACAAATTGTGTAAGTCAATCCTTTTGCAACTCTTCCCTAACTATCTTCCTCAGAACTATTTCCTTGTTAAATATATGCTTATACAGGTTTTTACATGTGTATTATGTATCAATTATCCATATAATTACATAATTACTATAATCGGATTTAACTGCATAATTAGAATGTGTAATTACATAATTAAAACATGTAATTACCAAGTTTAAAAAGTTATGAAATTATTTTTTTAAATGAATAATGCATGTACGAGTAGGCAACTGTTGAAGTTCACAACTTAGGACTTCTAAAAGTCATTTGTAATGGAAAACACAATTTAAAATCCAGTAGCCAGTTATTTCACTTGATGTGTTGGATACTTTAAATTTTTTTTTTAAGGTTTTATTTATTTATTTGAGAGAGAGAATGAGAGAGAGAGAGCACATGAGAGGGGGGAAGGTCAGAGGGAGAAGCAGACTCTCTGCCGAGCAGGGAGCCCGATGTGGGACTCGATCCTGGGACTCCAGGATCATGACCTGAGCCGAAGGCAGTCGCTTAACCAACTGAGCCACCCAGGTGCCCTACTTTAAAATTTTTTAATGGATTTTATTTTGTTAAAGTATTAAAAACCTTCAAGAGCTCAGCATCTGAGTGCAGGATAAAGAGACAAAAAAAAAAAAAAGTCAGCTCTCATTAAATGTACCTGAGGTCTGACTGCATTATTAACCTATTCCCACAGACATATTAAGAGTTTCCTTAATGTAATTGACTGTAAATAATAAGCAGTGATGACTCGCATGGAAGTCATTACCCAGCTGGTGTTTTGGTGAATCTAGGAAGCCATGTACTCCATTCCCCACCCCCTACCCCCGCCCCCAAAATCTATGTTTGGTCTCAAAGGTGTAATGTTATTTTTAAAATAAATATCGATTATTTTTTTTAAAGATTTTGTTTATTTATTTGACAGAGAGAGAAACAGCAAGAGAGGGAGCACAAGCAAGGGGAGTGGGAGAGGGAGAAGCAGGCTTTCCGCTGAGCAGGGAGCCCGATGCGGGGGCTCGATCCCAGGACCCTGGATCATGACCTGAGCCGAAGGCAACGCTTAACGATTGAGCCACCCAGGTGCCCAATAAATGTCGATTATATACCTGCTTCGTAATAAGAGAAATACATCTCTATTTATAGGACTTTCACTTGAGAATAAAAAATTTTAAAAGTTAGAAGCATATTACATCAGTGGTATTATGATAATTCAACTATGCCAGAGATGGAAAGAGGAATCAGATGTGTTCTCTGGCCTTAAGTTGTTTAGACAGACACACAAGCCAGTAATATAAAACACAGAGAAGGCAGGCAGTAATAGCTTTTGAAAACTTTTTTTTAATCTACTAAATTATAATTTGGTGCCTGAAGAAACAATCCTCATTCTCTAAACCAGCAACTGATCTTGATTTTTCTGGTCCATTATCAACAGAACAGTTGATTACTTTTTGTGGAAAATTTCTGCTCCTGTTCAGGCCCATAATATTTTGTACATACTTCATAATAAAGCACTTATCCTATAATCTCATAATTATGTATACGTCTGCTTCTTCTTTAGAATCTAAGTTCCAGGAGGGAAATTGCTCAGTGCAGGAAACATTTTCTCACATGTGTTAATACCTGCAGGGTATCCTCTATACACATACATGCACACATACACAGACACACACAGACACAAGTGTGTGTGTGTGTGTGTGTGTGTGTGTGTGACACACAACAAAGTAACATTTGCCTGCCCTTTTCACAGAAGCAGAATATGTGTCTCTTGACAACACACATAACCAGCATATCTTTCAAAACCAAGAGTATAACTTGCAAATATTAATAAGATCACTGTCAAATGATAACTTATTCTTGACCAAAAAAGGAAACACGTGCATAAAATAAAGACTATGCCTCCCAGAGATGGCAGGAAAAAATGAGAGTAGTTATAAGTCAGCCGCAAGCCTCGTTTCAAGAGGAGCCCAGTTTCTGCAGACTGCTCTGTCAGTGGTCATCTGTATCAGATTAATGCTCCATTCATTAATTAATTACTCCCACCAACATTTACGGAGCTTCTGTCTACTGTATGTGAAGTGGTGTGCTATGTACAGAAGACGCACTAAGGAGCAAGAAATAACTACGTGGAGTTCACGTTCCAGGGATGGAGCGGACACAGGAGCAGATGTAACAGTGCATGTGCTCAGCCCTGAGATGACAGTGTGGGGACATCAGGTGTCTGGGGAGGGGGGTGTGATGGGCACTCTTTGACAGATTCAATGCACTGCACTGGGGATCTAGCTCCCTATGTATTTCTTCTACATAGCCACTCCAGATTTAATGGGGGTAATCCAAGCTGAACTCATATGATAGAGCAAGTAACTCAGAACAACCCTGATGTCCTAGAACCCGGAGGAGATCCGCTAGTCTCAGAGGAGTCTCATTCCCTCCCACATACACCTGTCTCCACCCACCCTACTCTTGCTCCAGATAAAAATTCACAAGCATTATTCTTAATGTGTCTTTGCTGGGAAATAAACTGGTAGGCTGGGGTCTGGCAGACAGCCTGGCAAACAGTAAGCATCCCATGCTGAATGTTGAATCCATAAGTTACATGGGTATCGCTTATAATCCATGGTATATTACATGTGAGTGGTTTTCTTTTTCAGTAATTTTTCATCATTTCTGAAGGAAGGGACATACCACTGAAATGGGGTAGTACATGGAAATCTTCTGGTTTATCATGGATTGTGAACTTGATCATGACCTCAGGAGTTTATCAGAGCCATGTTTAAGGCCTCAAAGCTCCACTGAGGTTTGGAGAAGACCTGAGAAGGGGGACATAAATCTTAGCCCAACCTCCACACATTCCTTGCTTTGTGTGGTATTACTGTCATCACCAGGCCTACTCCTTGCATTTGTCAATGAATTCTGATAGAAGGCCACTGTTAACATGTGTATGAACTGAAACTTATCACCCACGAATGTAAATTTGGTTCATCAGATTAGTTGGTGTCACCTGAGAAATGAAGAATTAGGATTCTGGGTGGAAGACTCCTCTGAGACTAGCAGATCTCCTCTGGGAAGCGCATGAGATTGATAAACTGCTGTTGAGCTCGTCTGTCCAGTGTCAGGTGTCATGTGTTCGGCTGTCCCCATTCCCCTGCGAGGGGGATCTCTCCCTCAGCCATGGGGTGAAGTAGAGACAATCAAAGTAGCTGTATGTGAGTATGAGGGCTTATGGACCTGGGAAGAGTGGGCGGAACAGAGGCCAGAAGAACTCGATTTCATGCGAATTTAAAAATCACATTTCCTGTGTCTGTTGGCCGTTTGGATGTCTTCTTTAGAAAAATGTCTGCTCGTGTCTTCTGCCCATTTCTTGATTGGATCATTTGTTCTTTGGATGTTGAGTTTGATAAGTTCTTTATAGATTTTGGATACTAGCCCTTTATCTGATATGTCATTTGCAAATATCTTTTCCCATTCTGTCGGTTGTCTTTTGGTTTTGTTGAGACACACGGAAAAGTGCTCAACATTGCTCGGCATCAGGGAAATCCAAATCAAAACCTCAGTGAGATACCACCTCACACCAGTCAGAATGGCTAAAATTCACAAGTCAGGAAACGACAGATGTTGGTGGGGATGCGGAGAAAGGGGAACCCTCCTACACTGTTGGTGGGAATGCAAGCTGGTGCAGCCACTCTGGAAAACAGTACGGAGGTTCCTCAAAAAGTTGAAAATAGAGCTACCATACGATCCAGCAATTGCACTACTGGGTATTTACCCCAAAGATACAAATGTAGGGATCCGAAGGGGTACATGCACCCCGATGTTTATAGCAGCAATGTCCACAATAGCCAAACTGTGGGAAGAGCCAAGATGTCCATCGACAGATGAATGGATAAAGAAGAAGTGGTATATATATATATATGTATACACACACACACACACACACACACACACACACACACACACACACACACACACACACACTGGAATATTATGCAGTCATCAAAAGGAATGAAATCTTGCCATTTGCAACGACGTGGATGGAACTGGAGGGTATTATGCTGAGCGAAATAAGTCAATCAGAGAAAGACATGTATCATATGACCTCACTGATATGAGGAATTCTTAATCTCAGGAAACAAGGGTTGCTGGAGTGGTGGGGGGTGGGAGGGATGGTGTGGCTGGGTGATAGACATTGGGGAGGGCATGTGCTATGGTGAGCTCTGTGAATTGTGCAAGACTGTTGAATCACAGATCTGTACCTCTGAAACAAAGAATACATTATATGTTAAAAAAAAAAAGAAGATAGCAGGAGGGGAAGAATGAAGGGGGCAAATCGGAGGGGGAGACGAACCATGAGAGACGATGGGCTCTGAAAAACAAACTGAGGGTTCTAGAGGGGAGGGGGTGGGGGCATGGGTTAACCTGGTGATGGGTATTAAAGAGGGCACATTCTGCATGGAGCACTGGGTGTTATACGCAAACAATGAATCATGGAACGCTATATCAAAAACTAATGATGTATGGTGATTAACATTACATAATAATAAAAAAATAAAAATCACATTTCCTCACACTTTCCATCTTCTCTAAATACCACTCCTGAGTCTTCTTAAGTGACTGTGGGTATGGCTGCTGATGTAGCACTAGGTTAGGAAACAAAACAAGTGAAGAGAGGAGGAAAGCACGAGTCACAATTGAGGAAAAAGAAAACAAAGAAATATTCTGGGGTCTCAGAACCATCGGTGACAGGAAGTACATTCTAGAAAATGTGTAATTATGCATTTAGTTCACCAGCAGATTCCATTCACATCTTACTCTAGTTCACTGAATATCACATCTCAGAGCACCAAAACTCTACCTGTCTCTGTATGAAAACAAAGAGTGATGAACAAGAGAACTAGTGATTAGTACTGATGTATGTGTTCAAGTTAGAGACGCAAATCTGTCTCCCCTCCCCCATCCCACACCAAGCTAATGGATGAACCTCAATCAATACACTCAGGAAAGACCACAGAATCAATAACAGGGCTAATTTAACAGAATTAAGAAGTGGCGTTTTTTTAAATAAAAAAGCAGATACATTGGCAATAACCACATTCTTAATGTTGCCTAGCAACAAGATATAAAAATGATGTACAATGTCAGTAACTTATTTTCACATACAAAAACAGCCCCCTGCCTTGGCAATGCTGTAATGTACTTTTCCCCAACTAGAACTCCGCCGAGACTATTAACGCTACCATTTTCCATAATATACTCTGTTAAACAATCATGTGTTTTAGTGCGTTAAAACACTGAATTTACTTAATGACTACTCAGTGAAGCTGCAGCTACAGGAAAGGGAGGAGTTTTTCTGTTTCCATTTTAGGCTCACAGGTTCATTCCCTGGCCAGGGGAATTCAATAGATAGCAAACATAGTGAATCCAAACATTGGAATTCACGTATAAAAGGGGAGAGAACAGGGCAAGGAGTGGTCTTGTGGGTGTTTTAAAGGGAAAGTAGACAAATGAAGTTAAAGGGGCAGTATTTGTGCTTCTTGGTGATTTTTAAAATTTTTTCTTTGGAATGTGAAAGAAGTTTCTGGAAGGCAGAAAGCCTTTGAGGTTCCAAGGTATGTCCTTGGATATGAGAGTGAAGATGCGACAGGAAGGGAAAGTGACAGTGGAGGGCTTTAGCGGAGGGGCTGGTAGAGAAGAACAGGAAGCTATTGAGGGGCTGAGCTCTTAGTGGTCACATGGGCAAGCCCTCAATGTGGGGGACCCCTTACTCCTAACACAACTGCTGTTCTGGCAGGTGGGGAGGGGTGCCACTCTGCCCCGAGCTGGAGCTTTACATACATTATCTCATTTCATCCTCCTATGCTTTCATTTAATAGAAGCAGAAAATAGGCTCAATGAGATTAAGTGATTTACCCAGAATCACTCAGATAGTAAATGGTAAAGCTGGGATTCAAAACCGGATCTGTCCTCAAAGCCACTGCTCATCTTTGCCCCACTTGGTTGTTACTGAGTTCCTGCTGTGGGGGGTGTTCTGGGATTGCTGCTACTTAGTACCAAGGTGCAAAGGAGGAAACCCATTTCCCCAAAAGAAGCGAACAAACACACAAAACCCAAACTTACCTACTAAGCCTCAGATCACACTGCACTATATTTAAGTGCACATTTGTTAACTTACACACTCCCAGGATTTTTGGCAAGTTTCTTATTCTCTGTTATGTGGGATCATTAACTCCTTACTTCGGGGCCAAGTACTACATTAAAAAAAAAAAAACAATAACAAACTATTTTCTGCTGAATAGAGCATCTTATTTAGAAGACCTTTGGTAAGTATTGCCGGGCAATTTGTGGGACAAAGGACACTCAGTTTTATGAAATCTCTGCGGAAATGGATCTGTCATAGTCATCGCCTGTGTTGGAATATAGTAAGTGCTCAATAACTATGTATAAAGGTCAACTCCATGCCCTCATGAATTTCAAGTTTTCCCTAGTAGGCTGATTGACCAGTGATTTTTACTCAGGTTCCTCTGGGGCTTGAATCAACACTGGTACCTACAAAACAGCCTGAGATGAGCAAAGTGATCCATTATCACCAGATGCTAATCTGAAGCGGAGTGTATTGTTTAGTGAGAAGGGCAGGCGATTACAGGTGAAGACTACTTGAAGGCAGCCGGGCATCCTCCTGGTTGCTATGCAACCCCAGACAAGTCCCTCATCCTACCTGGCCTCTGTAACCTCACTTGTTTCCTCATCTAGGAAATACTTACAACACACTGTCAGGCAGTCAACAAGCATTTATGGAATACCCACAGGGCACAAAGCAATAAACTTACTGCTTATTTAAGCCAGGAAATAAAGCTAAAGCATAGCAGAGGATTAGCCCAAATACCTGGGCAAATGAGGCACAAGTAGAAGTATTAGGCTCTGAAATCCTCCAGGCGATTGTGGCCCTATGCAGTTGAGGCTTTGGGGCATTTTAAAATTAGTATCTGAATACTGACTTTAGTCAGAATGTGTGTGTGTGTGTGTTGGTTTTCTATTGCTGTTACAAACAAATCATCTCAAATTCAGTGGCTTGAAACAACACAAATTTATGATCTCACAGTTCAGAATCTTAGAAGTCCAGATGGGCTGAAATCAAGCGGGGCTGTGTTGTGTTCTCGAAGCTCTGGTGGAGAATCTGTTCCTTGTCCCCTCTGGCTTTAAGAGACTGCCCACGTTCCTTGGCTTGTGGCCCCTTCTTCCATCTTCCAAGCTAGCCATGTCAGGCATCTTTTTCATACTCCCATCTCTTCTGCCTCTCTCCTCTACTCATGAAGGACCTTAGTGATTACAACCGGACCCACCAGACAATACAGGATAATCTCTGCATCTCAAGGTCAGCTGATTAACAACCTTAATTCCACCTGTATAACCTTAATTCCCCTTTGCCATATAGCCTGACATAGTCACATGTTTTCAGGATTAGGACTTGGGCATCTTTGGGGGGGCATTATTCTGCCTTGCACAGTGTGTGTTTGTGAGTAATTACTTATCTATCAAGAGCAATGGTGGGTTATGAATTTTGTGATTATAGCTCAGGGAACTGTATAAGACTATTACCGTCAGAGCTTTATATTTTAAGGACATAAAATACTAACCCTACAATCAAAAACAACCCTGGCATTTATAACATGATTTATGGTTTGCAAAGCACTTTGACATGTATGTTTTTTTTATTAGACCCTTGTAACTACACTGCAGGGCAGATAAGGAAAGCAGTGTTATCTCTGATTTATAGATGCGTAAACTGAGGCACAGAGGGATTTCCTTAAGGTCACAAAATCCGATTCACACCCAGGTATGCAGAATTTTAGTCCCGTGTTCTTTCTATTACCCATACTGCAAAGCCCTCATGGCATGTGTCATATCAACATATATTGCCCAAAGAAGTAGTAAGAGATCTTATTTCTAACCTATGAAAGGAAAAACAGATGTGAGGTTGTTCAGAAACTTAAAGAACACAAAGCCTGCCTCCCACAGAGCTGAGGAGATTCTCTCCCCAACAGTTCAGAGCTGATCCCCGATGCGTGCTGGGGGCAGTGACACCCTAACGGATGGAGAGGACAGGAGGAACAGTTCATACAGGCAGAGTCACCATCACTCTAAGGTACAGCAGAGCGATGTCCCATACCTCACGTCCATGGTTAAAAGGAATTGCTCACTTATGGTTCAGGGCTTTTTGTTTTCATTTTTTTGTATGAATAAAAGAATGAACCCGTAGGAGACCTGTACCTTGTGTGCACATTGGCGACCCTATATATAAACACAGATAGCCAGAGAGGTTGAGGAGTTTTGTTAAAATCTTGCATGCCTGTTTTCTGTTTTATTCTCCAAAAAGGTACATCATTTTTCAAAAAAGATTTTACTTATTTGAGAGAGAGAGAGCATGAGAGGGGGGAAGAGGCAGAAAGACAAGCAGACTCCCCACTGAGTAGGTAGCCCCAATGTGGGGCTTGATCCCAAGACCTTGGATCACTACCTGAGCTGAAGGCAGATGCTTAACCCACCGAGCCACGCAGGTGCCCCAAGGCACATCATTTTAATGGAAAACCCAAAATCAGAAACTTGTTCATTTTAACCTTGATCTCACAGATTTGTTCTGTTTCATGCCCTAAAAAAAGAAAAGGAATGATTCTTATAACCCACTAAAGGGATGTGCTGATGATTAGTGAAATGTGGTGGTTCCTGATGAATGGGTTAGGCGCACGGCTAGGGCCAGTCCACAGAGACTGTGTGGGGTCGTTATCACCCACTCTCTCTATTTAGAGGCTGCCCACTGCAGCCTTTCCAAGTCAGGTATCACTCTTTCCCTCCTAGTCACCTCTGAAGACACCTCTCAAGGTGAGACACTAACAGAAGCTGAAAAGTCACAATCCCCTGCTGGCAGTGCCCAACAAAGGCGCGTGGTCCACCCTGGCTGAGCAGTATCCTGATGCAGCATCCTCTGGAGGGCAGACCTTCCAAGCCCCAGAACCCCAAATGCTCACAGTGCATGACACCTCGAGATGTGACTCTCATGGTTAAGCTAGTGAACGATAAGAAAGATAGTCCCTGGTATAACACAGGAAAATACATAAATGTAAATGCATAAAGGGAAGTCGAGTATGACTCCCTACCTTAATTGCCTAACACAATTCCCACTAGATGCATAAATTATAGTTCCTATTAACAGCACTATGAATAATAATCAGTTTACTTTCTGACTTGTATCTAAATATACTTTCTATATGATTTCATCTTTTATTCAGCTGTTTAAAAGGAGAACATCTAATTACAGTTCCTATTAGTCAACATTAATTTTTTTTTTATTTTTGCTATGGAGCATGTGTGATGACTGATTTTCTAAAAACAGAATTCTTCAGCATATGGAACAAATCGTGTTATTATTAATGCATTCCCAAATGACTCTGCATTTCAATTCCCTTAATTATTTAGTCATTGCTGATTATGTCTTTTTACAATTCATTATCTCATTTCTTGCCATGTGGGCATTTTATTCATTAAGTGTCAAAATGAAGGGTTTGACCTAAAAAAAAAAAAAAGGATAATCAGGAAATACTGGCATATTTTTAAAAGTCTGTGTTTCCCTTCTTCAACATTTTCATGCCATGTGATAATACACTCTAAACAACAAGTATTTCAAGGACATCTTAGGTAGCAGTGCTGATCTGTGTACTGTGACAGCCATGTCGGCCCGGGTTGGAGGGGCATCGAGGAGGGGAGGCTATGCAGTTGCTTACCGGAGACATCTCTAAAGATTAGAACGTACAAGTTCCAACTATAGCTCAATCACACTGTGATGTTCTCATTTTAAACAGAGATACTATTTGTGTGAGTGGACTGTTGTACTAGTTTTATTCCAAAGCTAAAATGATCTTTTAAAAATAGCTCTTTAAGTAGTACTGGGAAACACAGGGTAAGAAACATTTACTAAATTGAAAGAGAACTTGCTCTTTTCCTTAAAAATTTTTTTAAAGATTTTATTTATTTATTTGACAGACAGAGACACACTGAGAGAGGGAACACAAGCAGGGGGAGTGGGAAAGGGAGAAGCAGGCTTCCCGTGGAGCGGGGAGCCTGATGCGGGGCTCGATCCCAGGACCTGGGATCATGACCTGAGCCGAAGGCAGATGCTTAACGACTGAGCCACCCAGGTGCCCTGAGAACTCGCTCTTAATAAGAATTAATTTTGTCCTCTGGCTGGTCCTACTGAAGTTACAAAACCAGACTCTGACTGGGACTATTTAATAAGGCCTGGGCACTCTGACCTTCAGGCGGATGTTGGCTCATGATTTCGGTGAGGTCTGTGTACCCTGTCCGAGACCAAATTCACTGTAGACATTTATAAAATATCAAGGGGAAACTAATAAAGGATTAAGAAGGCTGAGGATGTGAGAAAATCAGAGGAGAACATACTTATTTCTACCTGGCTAAGGCCTCTGTCTGAGATGTCAGGTTTTCTGAACAAAACTGCTTTGTTTGTAACCTAGATGGTAGATACTACAAATAGTAGCACAGAACAAAATGGTAAACCTCTTATTAAGTGTGCCTTCTAGCTAAACATGTACCTCCTGATCGTGCTAAAATCGAGGACTACTGAACAAGATGTGAAAAGGGAACTCATTTCCTTTTTTTGATTTAGAACAAACAAATGCCATACAATCAAAGGAGGGTGCATCTAGGCAAGACAAAGCCTGCAAGAGATGGGCTCAAAGAGAGTATTACTCATCTGAGGCCCAGAGAGAGAATTTCTTTGGAGAAAGATACTGTAATACTGTGATGCTTTTCTCCCCTATCTGAAGTGGGAGGAGGGAGAAGGGAGCTAGTTCTTCCTCACCTCAAGCCTAAGTGAAAGGGCTTTCATACACAAAACCGTGCAGACATCAACAGCCCTCAGAGGACTTCATATTTGCTTTGGGTGCTTGGGGATACCTAACTTAAGCCTGCAAAAATCATCAGGGGAGCAGTGAATGGCTGACATGGCGGCACAGAAGGCTCTGTCACATGTGGATTGAACTTTGACCTACAGAGAGACAAGACATACACCGGATGCAGAAGCTGGGTTGGGCAAGAACATGGAGAGAAGAGGCAGTCATATGGAACAGAAAGAGGCACTACCCTCATCAAAGGAGCTACAGGTAGATGCTCACAGTGAGGAAAAATCTTTTTGGAACTGTTAAAGCACCCCACAAAGAACCAGTGCTCTTTCCCACAGAGAGAGACCCGCCAACTCCACAGAGCACCAGTGCCAGTTCCTAGGGACAGCCAAGTATGACTTCTTGGGCCCTTAGCACTTTCTTGTCACCCTAGCTCTAGCCCTGGGGGAGCCAGAAAGCCCTAGCTCTAGCCCTGGGGGAGCCAGAAAGCCCAGCTGAAAAAAGAAACAATGCAAGACAGTGAAATAGAGAAGGAGCACCTATGTCCCTCCTTCCCTCCTAGGATTCTAGCCTGAAGGAAGCCCAAGTTGGGGGAAGGAAATCTTTAACTTTAAATGAGTTCAGAGCCTTGATGAGGCCCTATAGCTGGGCATTTTAATTACTGAAATGAGATTTTTTTTTTTTGTCACTAAGAGTGACTGGAGGACTTTTGAATCATCTAATAGTGTCCGGGAAACTAGTGAGATTTCATGTAAGGGCAGGAGAAGAAGTAGCCCATGAAAAGGATTTCAAGAGACCCCCCTTTTTGGGCTTTATGTTTGCATCCTGTTGAGTACTCCTTGGATGTAACAGTTGCATTTTTTTTTTTTTACTGTGGTAAAAAAAAAGAAAAAAATATGTAACATAAAACGCATCATTTTAATTCATTTTTAAGTATACTGTTCAGTGGTACTTACATTCATATTGTTGTGTAACCACCATCCATCCACAAAACCTTTTCATCTTTCCAAACTGAAGCTCTATTTCCATTAAATAATATGTAGTAGTTGCATTTTAAAGAGGAAATAAAAGAACTCAGCATAAGGCCTGGCTCTTGGCCTTGGGATTTACTACATGCTTTTGTTGCTATTTTACTTTCATTTTTTCCATTTCTGATGCTCTTATTTGTGTGTGTGTAGATCTGAGTTTCAGACCACATCATAGTCCTTCTGCTTATGAATTTCCTTTAACATTTCTCGTAAAGTAGGTCTGCTGGTAATGAATTCCCACATTTTTTGTTGGTCTACAAAACTCTTTATTTCTCTTTAACTTTTAAGGAATATTTTTGCTGAGAATTCTGGGCTGACAGCTTTTTTCTTCTTTCACCACTTGAAAGATGTCTCTCCATTGTCTTATTGCTTGCCTGGTCACTGATGAGAAGTCTTCCGTCATTCTCGTCTGAGTTCCTCTGTTGGTAATGTGTCTTTTTTCTCTGGCTGGCTGCCTTCAAGATTTTCTCTTTGTTTTTGGTCTTTAGCAGTTTGAATATGATATACCTTGGGGCGTGTGTTGGTATTTATACTGCTAGGCATTCTTTGAGCCTGAGCTTCTGGGATATGTGGGTTGGGGGGGGGTCTGTGGCTAATTCTGAAAATTCTTGGCCATTATTTGTTTTATCTTGTTCTCTTTTCTTCCCCCTCCTCGGATTCCAATTACATGAATATTTCACCATTTACTATTACCCTACAAAGCTTAGATGCTCTGCTCTATTTTTTTCTTACATTTTTATCTCTTTGTTTTCATTTCGAGTAATTTCTGTTGATTTATCTTCATACTCTGATTCTTCCCTCAACTGTGTCTAGTCTACTGACAAACCCATCAAAGGCATTTTACATCTCTCTGTGTTTTCCATTTCCCCATTTTTTCACGTGGCTTTCACTCTTATAGTTCCTATCTCCCCAGTGAAATTACCTATGATTCTGCATGCATGATTTTGGATTCCTAACAGAGGTAAAAACTAACTTCATAATTTTAGATACCTTCTTCCTTCCGAGCCACTAATGTATTAATTGAAGCCAATTAGGTTCTAATGTCTGTGTCACATTGGATTCTGATTCTGATGACTGCTTTGTCCCTTCAGACTGTGCTTTTTTGAAGCCCTTCATTGGTCTCCTAAGTTTCTGTTGAAAGCCATACATGTTGTATAGGGCAGTAGACTCTGAGGTAAATATGTTCTGTGCTTGCAGATGAGAATGCCTTTCCCTCTGTTAGGTCTTTAGTGTGAAGGTTTGTGTTCACCTAGTCAGGAGTTGGTATGGATATGAAGTTTGTACTCTGCTTGGCTATGAGTCTCCTCACTTGACTTTGGGTATTCCCTATGCATGGCTCTTCCAGTTGTATCCCACTCTTATTTTTACTCAATCCTTGCTAGTGTGGTGGTTGGAGAATTGGGGAGGGAAGACAGACTCTGATGTTTTGATTAAGACTTGGTTTCAGGTAGGCACCGAGAACAGGAGTCTTGGTGGTGTAGCCTCCTCCAGAAGTAATGTTAGGTAGCACATATTCCTGTGCCTTCCCCAGGGGTAGAGCTGTTTGTTTTCTCTTTACCAGGTACAGTGGGTCTCCCCTAGGGACCTCAGGATGCATTTTGGTTGTCCTTCCTCCTGGAGATTAAGGCTTCTGTTTCTTAGGAATGAGAGGGAGAGGGGTCTGAGATTCAGTTTCAGAGGTGGGTGCCATTCCCCTGCCCCACCAGGGGATCCACCAGAAGGGCTGCAGTTTTGTGCCCTTCTTCCCACAGATGAAGGTCTCCAAGCAGTCAGAGAGACAGAGGAGTTGGGTCTGGATGGGGGCTGAGCAGTGACTGCTATTCCCCTCCCCTAGCCAGCACCACAAGAGAGGCTTCTCGGTATGCTCCCTGGTCTTTCCTATGAGTGCCTGGTGGAGGAAAAGACTGCAGCAGACAGCAACCTTCCCTGTGTTTGTGCCACTCTCCTGTGAGCCCACATTCAACTTTAGCAATTCATTACAGGTTTCTAGATCAATCTTCTTGCTGGTGTATATGGCCTTGGGTGGTGCCCCATATGAACAAATGCTCAGGTCCCATTTCTTCCTGAAGGTGTCTGGCTCTCATCACATTTCAGGTTAATTGTTTGCCCTATGATGTCAGTTCTTTCATGGGTTAAATAGTTTCTCTAGCTTTTTTCTTGTTTTGAGTGAAGCAGTGCTTCCTCCAGCTCTCTATCTTTTTTCTGTAGCTCTGAGCTGAAGCATCACTGCTTTTCATAGCACTTTACCATGTTGTGTGCAATCCTTAATCTTCTTGGAGCTACACAACCAACCTGGGTCCAGCACATGTTATTGCTGCCACAGGCAGACAAGACAATCGGCTAGAGAACTTACTATTTACTATGCTGAATATGGATGGCCAGTTCTTCATCATCAAGTACTGATAGGTATCATTATAAACTCCTACTTCACTCAAGAGTAGATTCTTATCAGAGGTAATACTAAGTTTATAATTTTAGATGCTTCTGAGTTCCCATGAAGCCATGAATTTTCTATATGTAAAATTCTAGCTCTTATTCATTTCTGGACCCTAGAATTCTCTGGCTTTCTTAATAGTATGAACTCAAGGCACTGAATACAATTTAACAAGTAATATGTCCCATACTTGAAAGTATATAAGATGCCTTTAAATATTGAATAAGTCCATTTTTTCATGAAGATAGATTTTCAATAAACCATTCAAAAGCACTTATTGAGATGATTGCTGGGTGCTACGAAATCAAACGGAAATGTTTGACTGAAATTAAAATTGAAATTAAGTCTGTACATCACTGAAAAATATTGAAAAGAAATAATCCTTCATACATGGTATAAAAATGCCAACCCACTTTCCTTCTCATGTCTCCTTTATGGGTCTATATAAAAGCCGAGGATTTTCTGAACCCACCCCTTTGAAGACTTCCACCATTTTAATTCATTGTCCTTTCAAGTCCCAGTAGATTTCTGAGTTTTACATTGCTCTCCTTGGTTGCGTAAGTATATGTGGAAAGGACTGATATTTAAGTAGGAGGGTTCTGTGTCATTTGCGAGCTATTCCAAGCAGTGTACCAATTGTATTTCAGTGTGAAAATACTGCTACAAGTTAGAAGTTATGCATGATTTTTAATCCTTTGTGAGCTCTCAAAAGGAATCTTCAGGAACATAGTAGATTAGAACACATATTATAAACATTACTTTGCCTGGGTAATCTGATTTATAATGAGGCATACTTATAAAACCATACATGTATAAGAGCAGCTTATAGGCACAAGTTGACATAGTTTTATAATCAACCAAAATGGCAAAGAAATTTAAATAAGCACTTGAACCATGCTTAACAAGACAAAAAGCTACCAACCACCTATCAAACTAGTGTTCCACCAGAGGGCGCAGTCTGCATTTATTCCCTTTGCAGCCACTTAGTATATGCCCCTGAACGGTTGCATATAAAACTCTATTTTTGTAAAGTGATTTATAATGTCCCACTGGCTTTTGACTTTATTCCAAGCTTTACTGTTTGTCAATCAAACTCAGTGATTTCCAACATTTTTGTTTTCCTATTAATGCTGAGTTTTAAAGAAACTGTAAACAGACTTTAGGGGAGTCTGAGGCTAATCCTAGGTCCATCTTTTCCTATAGCCAGGAATCCTTTAGAAAGCAATTGTTTCTTAGCAGTAAAGATAACCACACAAGTATTCTACAGCTAAATAGTCTAGATGGAAATTTCTTTAAGCAAACCTCGTCTCTAATGAATTTGAAAATACTCGATTATCCTAACAAGGAAACCAGCAGCTAACAGTCATCAGTTCCAAAATAAACTGTTTATTTCAATCACAGATTTACAAAATTGGTTTACCTCCAGAATTGCATTTGATGAACGAAAATATTTTGTTAGACGCTGACTCACTAAGATGTGTGTATTCACAAATTTACCCAGCAAGAGATGTTACAACCATATCAAATAGTGAGTGAGAACAATAGCTTTTTTTTTTCCTGGGCAAAATGTACACTGTCTTGAAACCTACATTAGCGCAGTGTTACCCGGCCAGTTGGTGGTGGAGCTGTTGTTGAACGCAGGAGTATCTGATGCAAAAGCTCAAGCTCCAGGACAACTCACACCCGGGCTTCTGTCCCTTGGAGTTCTTGGTATCTCTGGACTCCCCATCTTTACCCACCCCTCTTCTGGGGGAGGAGGACAGCACTGAGTGTTGCTTGCTCTTATGAGGGGCAAGACGGCCGGAGGTGTCAGTAACGTATAGCTCCATACAAGGCAGCGTATAACACAGGCTGATGTGAAAGACCCATATTCTCAGTAACAGACACACTACTCAGTGACTAGCTTCCACATGAATACACACTCCAGCTCACTCCGTAAGGAACTATCAGTGGTATTTCCATGCTCACTGCACCTCCCTCATGCCACTCGGCACGTACCAATCCTCAGTCTAACTGCTGCCAGACGCCTTGCAGCTTCTCGCCACTGGGGCAACAACTGCAGCTGTCATGCATCCCTTTGTTTCCTCGAGGCTGTAAGAAAGAGGTGGTACAATGCAAGAGTTCTGATGTACCCTCACAAGAAGAACTGGCTCAGTCTTACATTTTGAAAATATTCAGAGTTTTGAAAAAATTGCACGTATGTGTTTATGAGCTTGGGCTCCAGAGACCTGAGTTTGAACCCTAACCCTGTCTCTTAATTTCTCTCTACAACTCCGTTGCCTCTTCTGTAAAATGGGGATGACATCATATAGGGTTACTGCAAGGATTAAAAGAGGTAATAGATGTGAAGGGCACAGTTAGCCATCAATATATGTTAAGCAATGCCATTATGATACTTTCCTGTGCTTTAAGTTGCGTAGTTTGCTCTAGTCTAAGGAGCCAATTCAAAACACTGCGCCTTAAAGACAGGGAGGCTATGAGGCAATATTGATTTGATTAGCTTGTCCTCATTTTCAGTGATAAAAGTCCAACACACATCCTGCAAGCTTTCCCAGTGCTCCTAAGATGTTGGGGGCGGGGAGAGGGAAGGGGATGGGAATGCATTTTTAAAATGTTCAAATCAAAATTACTGCTCATCTGATTTCCTAAACATTTGTTCTAATTCACCAAATATTTTGCTCACTGCCTCATCTTTCTTTCCTCCATTTGCATGTGCTTCGCTTTTGATGTGGCACACACTTTAAAAATACATTATTAAGCAGACAAGCACGTCACCCCCGGAGCTAGCACTCTGTCCCCTGCTTATTCTTAACCAATCTCCTTTTGTGTTCTTTTGTGCTGAAGTGATTAATCATTTCAACTATTCAAGGGTTGCTGACGATCTTTCTAGATGATGCCAGCTACCATGACCCCTCCTCCCCCACCATCCACACCGTTTTAAACATGTTAGGAATCTGCTTTGGAGTCTTTATTCATGTCACAGTGGGCTCCTCATTTCACACAACAATAACTAGTGAACCTCCAAAAGAACTCCGTGTTCATTTCTCATCTTTTTCCAGAGTCTGGGGTTGGATGTGTGTGGAGAGGTTGGTGAGAGACGTCGGCGGAAAAAAACAAGGAAACAGGAAGTTAAGAAGTCAGAATGATAAACGCTTATTTTGCAGATTAGAGGAGACATTTTTCTCTCACTGGCTGGAGAGAACCTGTTGCACCTCATTGTTTGCGCAATATCATCTTTTTCATCGCATGTGGCTGGATTTTCTCAAACCCCCCCTTTGCGTCTTTCTAGTTATTTGCAATGGAATTTTCAAATGGCTTTTGTAGTTCAAGTTGAGTCTCAGATTCATCAGGGTCTCAATCTGTAATTTGGTTAGAAAGAAGCAGCTGGGGTAGGTTTTCAGGGATTGGTCATTTTTTAGAAGCCACTACTAATATTTTTAGCTAACTTTAAAGGTTCTATTTTGAAAAGCCTATTCTTCACTCCCCACCCCACCCCTCGCTATACACCATTAAACTGAATTCAAAAATCTGTTTTAAAAATTGGCCCAAAATACTGTTAGGTCACAAGTTATTGCCAGGGAAGGGAAGACTAAAATGATTCATAAAGGAAATATGCAGATATAAGTATTTCAATAATGTTAAATGAATTAATATAGAATCCCAGGGTAATTTAAAAAGAAATATGTACTTTACATACAGAATTAATCTATATTTGAAACTATTAAAAAGATATTTACAAGTATATGAGGATAGAGTTTTAAATTATTGCATAATACATCAATTATAAGCACGCTGATCTTAAGATTTTTAATCACATTTCAGAGGCCTAATCAATGTTCATAGATAAATACTTTGTTTAAAAAAATAACATAAAATCTTTAATATTTTTAGTTCCACAGAACTAGACGTCTAATTATTTAGAATTACAATGCAAAAATAAGGCACTAAAATAAAAACATTATACTGAAGAATCTGTAATAATAAGCAGGTCACAACTTCTGTGATGTCCTAAGAAATTCAGGGCAGAGAGAAAGATACCCATTTGCACAAATAGGCACATCTTTTTAGTGGGAGGAGAGACAGAAGGAAGGTACATTAAAGAAAATAAATCCCCTACTGTTAGCGTATGACAATTGTTCTCAAAGCTAGTAACTGGAGAGACAGGCAGTGGTGCACCTTTCCTGTTTTATCATCAGAAACTGAAATTGTTTAGGAAAGCAGTATTTGGCAGAGGGCTGGTCTCCAGAGAGTGGAGGTGTGAGCCGTGGTACCGAACATAGTATTTCTCCAGAACTGTTGAGGTCTAAGAGGGGTCAGGAATGGAGCTATGTGCAAACGGGACGACACGCCATGTGCAATACCTAGTTAGTGTGGGGGACTAAAGAATGCTGACAGTAGGGTACCTATTCGGAAATTATGGGCTGTGTGGATAGCTTTCAAAACCAAAACAAAATAAGATGCCTGTAAGTATGGGAGCATGTTCTAAAAGTTATGCAAAATGTCTGAGTTCCAACCCCTACATTTAAAAAATACTTACACTGCATTGCATCCAACCAACATAAAAACAAAGGAATTGCACACCTACAAATCACATTTCTCAGAACTATAGGACAACATATAAATGAAATGGAAAGGGGAATGGAGGTTTCTAAGTTTTTTCAGGTTATGCTGATCTAAATAATTATGAATATAAGGACTACAGAAAATGTAGATTAATATCTAGATAGATGGTCTAATTTTTCAAGGCCCTTATCTCTTTAATCTGCAAATTATCATCTTCTATTTAAGAAATTATCTTCAACTTTCCTATGTGGATACAAATTTGTAGCAAATTCGTAATTTCACACCCCTCAGTTTGAAAAGGTAACAGAAAACACTGTGTGTGGTTTTCATGATAATAAATACAATTTTTAAATGTATGTCTTGAGCTGATCGCTTTTGGGTGGATGTGTTTTAATTGTTCTAAGAACTGCTTTCCACAGAGCATAACAGCAACGGAAAGAGCTTTGACTTCCAGCCCTTGATGCTATGAGCAGCAAAATGGTAATTAACCAAATGATCCCTGTAAATTTATTATCTTGATTTCTTCAACTTGTACACTACACTCATTATCTATCAAAATGAAAAACTCTCTCTCCTGAAAGATAATCAGAACACAAGCAGCAGACAGACAGGTCTGAGCTCTCCTGACGTGTGAAACACCGGCAAGAGCCCATGGATTCCTTTTCACTTCCAACCCTCAGGAGTCAGGGGGTGAATTTTCTCTCTCTCTTGCATTTGTCCTAATTGTAGGATGTGTCCTAATGCTCCCAGGTCACACAACAGTTTTGGCTGTCCTTGGAGAGCTTATGTACTAGGGGGAGAGCACCTCAACATTTTTTGTTGCCATACTGGAAGGACAATAAGGTAGAGAGCAAGAACAGACATTGAGCAAAAGGTCAAAGTCATTCATTCATTATTCTCCATCCATTTATTTAGTATTTATTAAACATTCATTATATGACAGTCATTTTGATAGTCCCTGGGGATAGATGGTAACAGCCTAATGTGGGCAACGAAAGACCATTATGACTCAATATAGTAAGTTAAGTGGTAAGAATAAAGGGTATCTTTCCTGGGGAATACAGAATAGGAGCATCTAACTCAGACTTGGGAATCAGGAAGGCTTCCTGCAGGGAGTGATCTCTCAAGAAAGGTTTGGGGACAGCAGAATTTGGGGTGAGGGGTAGACAGAGCATCTTCTGTTGGGTACAGAAGAGCATGAGGTAAGCCCAGAGGCAGAAGTGGAGTATAGAGGGGGGCAGTGGGTTAAGATAAGGCTGGAACGCAATGCAGGGCTAGGACTTGTGTGGCTCTCCCAGACCACATCCAAGAATTTGACTCTGTCCTAAACCCAAGGGGAGCCACTGAAATTTTTTAAAGTACACATGCTTCAGAAAGCTGATACCACCTACACTGGGGGAGCTGGCTAGAGGCAGTCAGTAGGCAGGTGGCCGGGGAGGAGGTCTCTGGAATAATCTAGGTGGGAAAGATGTTGGACTGAACAAGGAGGGTAGCACGGAGATGGAAAGAAGCAGACCTATTTAAGTGAGATCCAGAAGACAGACTGACAGACTTGTGTGGAACCGAATGTGACGAGTGTGAGCAGGAGAGCCCAATGGCTTGAGCAGCTAGGTGAGTGAGGATAATCCATGCTGGAGGCAGAGCCAGCAGGGGTGTGAGACGGCATTAGGGTAGAGGTGTCCATGACACATATAAGTGGAGCAACTGGGGCCCTGGGTGGCTCAGTCGGTTATGCGTCTGACTTTGGCTCAGGTCATGATCTCAGGGTCTTGGGTTGGAGCCCCGTGTCAGGCGTTCTGCTCAGCAGGGAGGGCTGCTTCTCCCTCTTCCTCTGCCCTTCCCCCTGCTAGTGCTCTCTCTCTCTTCTCTCTCTCTCTCAAATAAATAAAGTCTTTTTAAAAAAGTGGAGCCATTGGGGGCAGCTGGATAGATGAGCATGAAACTCAGGAAACAGCTGGGCTCGAGATAACATACTTGCCCCCCACCCCATCACGGCACAAATGCCCCCAGAAGCTGGAGAAACGGTAGCCTCTAGAAGAAAAGAGAGCTGGGACAGAAGTCCGAGGAATCCCGGCACATCAGGGGTAGTTACAGGAAGAGAGGTACATGGAGGAGCTCAAGAAGAAATGACCACCCAATGGGAATAAATCCAGGATGGTGTGGTGAGAGAGGCTAAGGCTCGAGCATTTTGAGGTGGACAGTGCGGGCATCACATGGAATGCCCACCAGGGGATCATGCTGGGAACGGTCTCTGTGCTTAGCAAGAAGCCAGCATGGAGTGGTGACACTGGTAAAAGTGGTTTCAGGGGAGCATGGGAGGGGGAACCGGAGAGCAGTGGGTTGATGGGAAAGTGGAGGTGAAGGCCCACGGGGACTCTGGCGGCGGGAGTCAACTGAGGAAGGGGAAAGAGCAGCACTGAAGAGTGCTGCTGCACCAAGGAGTGCAGCACTGAAGACGCTCTCTTCCAAAGATGGAAAGCATGTGTACACATTTACCCTGAGGACACGACACTATGAGAGATCTAGGCTGGAGGAGACCTGAGAGAGAGGGCACTCAGCAGCTCCTGAGCTGGCTGCAGTCATGCGTGGGACTCCAACACACAGGCAGAGGGATTAGCCGGAAGTCAGGAAAGAGGGAAGGAGGGGTGCCTGAGATTCAGGTAAGTTTCCAGGTCTGTCAGCAGGTCGGAACATAAGAGGTCTGGCAAGACAGAATCTAGGCCTGTTTGGTTCACTGCTGTGCCCCCAGTGCCTAGGACAGAGCCTGGCACATTGGCCAAGGAAGCCAGCAGGCCAAGGTGCGCATGCTAATAGCATCTATCTCCTCAGCATCTGGGACAGTGAAGCTCCTGCTCAGGCAGGAAGGGGGTCCAGGTGTCAGAGGTGTAGAGCAAGGGGGATGGCTTGGCTAAGCCAGTTCAACCTGGTTCTTGGGGATGAAAACGTCTTTCTCTGTATAAATCACAGAAACATATACCATACACAGATGTACAGTATATTTGCGGTGTTAGAATTTCATGGGGCAGCAATTAGGGAGAGGGTCTAAAGGCCCCCTAGAAGGGGGTAATGGGAAACAGCACAGGCCAGCTGCCGAGATGATCCTGCCCTGAAACTGGGATTCAACATAAACAAGAGGCCACAACTGGCGGGACACAGAGAAGGGTCCATGATCCAGGCCTCAGAGCTGGCTGCTAGAGAAAAGGTTTCACTGCTCCATCCTGGAAGTCCTGGAGGGACTGAGGGGTGGGGTAGACTCTGAAGGTGGACAAGAGACCAAGCACAAGGGTGCCTTGCTAATGGGGTGGAGTGGAGGCCATTCACAGAGGACTCATCTCAGAGGAAGGTAACGCTCACACATGGCCGTTCCAGCTACAGGCTGAAACTGGCAAGCTTTCTGGGGGCGGGGGGGGGGGGGGAGATGGCCGTGCCCTTAGAGAATTTGAGTGGGCAGAAACAGTGGTTAAGAGGTCTTCAGTGATTTGTTCTCAAGGACCTATTTGCAAGGACCAGCTGCCTGAGAGAATTTCTAGGTTAGAGAGAGAAGCAAAAAAAGTAGGGTAGAGATGAAGAAGGTCACAGGGCCCTTTTTGCCAGAAATTTTCTGATACAAAGGTTACACACCTGTATACAAACATTCACAGTCTAAAAATACTTCGGCAAACAAGGAGGATCTTATTTGTCTGCGCATGTTAAGTACTAATATCACTTCAGCAAATATTCTAATGTTTTCGTGCTTCTTAATTAGCACTCCAAAATATTCTTTATTAAACGCCTTAACATAATCATTCCATAAATAATTACCAGTTTTGATCTTTGGCGTGGTTTTCAAAGTCCAATGAGCACATATGCTTATATTATACTTAAGTATAGAAATAGGAAAGAGAAAATAAAATTGCATTCGTTCTGTTAGGTTAATTTAGCAAAGGACTTGAAGCAAGTCGAGTGGCCAGCAATATTAGCATTGAAGAGCTGCACTTAAGAGAACCCAAGATTAAAAATAAGTATGTTCTTTGGGAATTTATACATTTGAAAGTATTATCAGATATTATACTCTCATGTGTATTGGTATTTTCTAGAAGTAAAATAAAAACCACACTGCAATCGTAAACTTCATTCATAGATAAAGATAAGAATCTGCATGCTTTTTTCTAGATGATTCAAGCTTAAGCACTTATTTTTCTGAAAATGAGGCCTCACTGAAATACAAAGAAGCAGAAATCCGTGAGGGTGCTGTGAAAACCTGAGAGGCATGCATGGGTGACAAGTATAGTCCAATGGACCACATATGCACCATCAGGCAGCGACTGTCTCTGCTTCTGTCCCACCCTCCTCCACTCTTGTGTTGCTAGGGGAGGACTCTGCAAAGCACCTTTCACAGGAGCACCAGCATCGAAAGGAATGCATCTCTATTTGCTTTCTTCCCCACATTCTCTCTCTTACTCATTCTATAAGCATCTATCCCTTCTGCGTGTCTGGCAGGTGTTTTAAAATGTGGCATAAATCTACTACTTTCTGAGTTACATTCAATCTCTTATTTCTTTGTTCTGTTGATGCCCCTTGAAAGGCAAGAGCAACAGAAAACTTACAAAATCACGTATTTTTAATCCCTCGGTCCTTTAATGTAATGCTAAGCTTCACCAAGTATCCTCATGAGAAACTGTGAAACTGGGTCTTTGACCTTGCCTGAAGCTCAGCACTGCATGCATCCTGGCTGGCTGACACACCTCCTGTGCATATCTCCAAGTCTTTACTAGCCTGGCTACGGTAGGAGGCACATAGCACCAGGAGCTTCCATGACATCCGGTGGCATTTAGGTTTTGTGAACAGGCCATTTGTGTATCTCCTCTTTTCTTTCAGTCAGCACCTTCAGAGTAAAATAGTGACCAACACCCATGAAAAGATATCAGCTGAGGTATCAGAATTCACTCTTGACTGTTAGGGCAGAAAGTACATTCCCATGGACCTTTAGCTACATGGGTTGCTAACATTCCTTTGGTCTTCTATCCCCATGGTTCTGTAAATGCCTTTGTAATTTCTAATGGTATGCATCAGAATGAGACAGGCAAACAAAGAAAGGCAAAGCCATTCGTGCCGTGCCTGGAGCTTCCAGACCTCTGGGGTTCCTTTGGCTATCACCCCCAAAGTCTCTGGGCTCAGAACAGATTCTGAATTTGAGGGGTCTCTTGCCCCACTGCTGTTAGAAATTGAACACTTCTGGAGGGATCACAAAGTCGACAGACTGTAGCCAAATGGCCCTGGAATGTAGGAGCAGGCCATTGGACACCCCGCACAGGCACGAGGATGCCCTTGGCAAGCAGAGATGGAGTCATTTAAGTAGGGCTTTTGGTTTCAGCCAAAAGGACTAGCATAATAACATCTCTTAAAAATGCATCTATGGTTGTAAAATAAGATATACACGTATTTCTGTTTCTATCCATTCAGATGACCAAATGCAGAAAGAGAAATGAAAACAAAACACTACCAGCCAATAGTTCATCTTGGGCAAGACCCGTAGGTTTTGTCTGGCGAATTTCTCTAGGCCTACATTAGGTTTACCCGTGCTCTGATTTTATTTCACTGCACCAAGTAATGGGATGTATTAATGGAGCTCCTCTGCAGCTCTACCTGGATTGATTTTGCCATTTGTGGGCTTCATTTTGTCACTAATAAAATCTTTACTGTTTGAAACAAATGATATAATTGATAAAGGAAAGAGCATGAGCTCAAAAAAGCCTGTCTGGTCTGAAGCAGGAGAGATTTGACTGAGGTCCATCTCTATAAATGACCCGAACAGGTCACTTAAAACAAGTTGTCTTTCTGTTCTCTATAGGCTGGCCAACATATTTTCATTTGGGTTAAGGAGCACGTAGACATTTAAGCACAAGGTTTGTCTTGGCCCACCATGAGGGTCGGAACATGTGAGGGGACCATAATAATGTGCACTTCATATGATGGTGCTTTAAAAGCTCTCCTTACTCACAGATCTCCCAGAATCCAAACTGAAAGTCTTGTCCAGCAGGCTCCTTGTCTAGGAGTATCTAGAAAAGGAGTTCCTTTATTTGCTGGAAGTCTGTTCAATTGTAGTGTCAGGAAACTGATTTGAGCCCCCAGAATTTAAACAAGTACCAGTTACCCCCTTCCTATCAACAGAAATGCAACTCTATGTAAATATTCACTATAAATATCACATAGGAAATTGGAATTAAATTAGTGACTAAAGGTAAAAACCAAGAAAATAATCTGCTCAGATGTTACCCTGAAATTGTCTCTAATGTCATCCTTTAAGTCCAAACCAGAATCTCCAACACTGGTCTCTTATTAGGAAGACTCACTATGCTATGAGCAGTGCCCCTCAACACCTGCCATCTAAACCTGTCTTGCATAAAATTTGTGCATCCTAGATTCTAGCCCTGCACAACCCCATTAAGTTGTAAACGGATTTTATTTGCTGAACAAATGTTAATGCCATTCTACGTTAATGGATAATACTACGAAAAGCACCTAAGTATTACAGCACTGGAACCTTTAAGAATGAAATATAGTATAACTTACAAAACTGTCTGTTACAAACATATGTCAGCCATGAGGGCTCCTCGCTCTTATCACCCATCTTCATAGAACTCGGTTATAATTTCTCCCTCGGTTAAGTGAATTTTGCAATAATACACAGATTTATTAGGTCCCAGGATTAGAATTCTCTGAGTAAGAGTAAAAAATAATTACACTTTAGAATATAATGTAATATTCAAATGACTTGAAAACAGTCACCTCAGCAAAAATAAGAGAGGGGGAGAGGAAAAAGAAGTTTAAAGATGAGGTTGATAACATTGGCTATAAAACCTCTGTGAGTTCAAGTGCACAAATGCATGATCTGGCACTTCTGAATCATAAACATGTGGAAATGGGAAACCTCCCTTTCACAGCAAAATGCCTGAGTGGTTCATTATTGAGCCAGGGGGATTTCTTCATTTAATAAGAAAGCTCAGTAGAGAAGATAGAGAGGGTGCTGGTGCCAGACGGTGCTCGTTAAAATCCCAGCTCTACCACTTTCTAGTTGTGTGACCTTGGGCAAGCTGTGTTTAGATTTCTTTGTCTGTAAAATGGGGATGTTAACAGTCCCTGCCTCATGGGGCATCTGTGATGGCTAAAGGAGCTAATACATGCAAGAAACTGAGAACAGTACCTCATCCGTATTAAGTGTCCCATAAATTCCATAAAATGTGTTCCATCATTTGGTACTTGTTCTTATCTACAGGGTCATTTACAAATGGAGAGGCCCTGGATGGAAACCGTGGCCTCTCCTCACAAAAGGTCTCTCGACTCCCCGACTTCATGTTCTCAGTCTTCTCTTGTCTGGATGCTGCTCCTTCTACTGCACAGAAACAGCACTCAATAAAGTCACTGATGAGCTTTTTGTTGTCCAGTCCATGGAGTGGTTTTCAATCCTCGTCTCTCTTGTAGTCTCAGAAGTCCTGTGCGCTGTTGAGCTTGAAACTCTCTTTCCCTGGGTTCTGGGACCTCCCATGGCCACCATTATCCCTCAACTTCCCAAGTCACACCCTCTCCCTTTCATCTGCTAGTGGATCCTACTCGCCTTGGCCCTTAAATGTTGGAATTTTGGCTCTCATTGCTTCTCTTGTCTCTCTCCAGGCAAGTTTACCCATTTCTATGGTTTTATTACCAACATGCTAATTAGTCCAAAACATTGGCCTGCTGCTTAGACCACTGTTCTGAGCACCAGACCAATGTATACTCATCTATAGTCTCCATGTTTCCTGGACTGTCTCAAAGGTACTTCAAACTCAACATGTCAAAAAATTAATGTATGATTTCATCCCTCCCCCCACAAACTCACATTTCCCTCGATGTTCCCATGCTTGTGAGTGCCCCACCAAGCATCCCTCATCTGGGCAGCTGCAACAGCCTCTCACTCCTCTCTTCTTCCCCCTCCTCCCCTCAATCCATTCTGCATAGCAGTCAGAGTAGAGTATCTAAATGGCCAATCTGATCACATCATTCTGGCTTATATTCTTTCACTGCCCCCCTAAGCTTATCTTGGACAGAGCTGAGAAGGCACAGCCCTACCTGGCTTGTCCTGCCTGGCTTTTGCCACTACTCTCTAGCTACTCTGGCCTCATTGTCCTTTCTGGGTCCCTAATTAGCCAAACCCTTCCTGTTCCTCTGCATGCAGCCTCAATATTCTTCTTCTTAGGTCAGTTTCCTATTCATCCTCCAACTATTAGTCCAAATATTGCTTCCTCAGGGAAGCTGTTCTTGACCTAAAATGAGGTCATGTGCCCTATGGTGGGCTCTCATGGAACCCTGAGTACTTATCACAATTAACATTAGACATTTATTTACAAGATTAAAAATAAAACCTAGTATCTATATCCTCCAGCACATGGTTAGTTTCAAGAGGGTCGTATCTGCTTGGCCCACTATTATTTTCCCAGTACCTCCCACGTGGAAAGGGCATGCTAACACTCGTTAAGTGAATATCTCAATTTTCATTATTTTAAGGCACTTTCATGACCTGCTCATTCTCCACAATAAGAGAGAGCCATCACTTTTATGTGATGGCTCCATATAACGAGTACCTTGGTGAACTTGACCACATCAGGTTTACCTGAGCTGATCACAAGGGGGAGAGAAAGTGATAAGGAAAACTAGGGCCCACAAAGACTATCCATGGGAAGGAACCCAGGGCTAAAAAGGCCAGTAAGTAATGTCTACGATTTAGAGCAAATGGAATCTGTGAGCTATCACAATGATATTCTTCGTTCTCCCTTAGAGGATTCCTTCACTCAATCACTCATTCATTTATTCATTCTACAAAGTCGTGATTCTCAGTTCCAGACGTCAGGGCCACAGTATGGGAGGAAGACCAACATGTGGCAGATACACAATACATACCATTGGCTGTAATGGAGAAGGAGTCCCATGCTTGTGTTTGGAGGAGAGGACGTGCTTAGGACAAGAGAGGGAGACAACCCTGGAGAATGACTGGTGTGTGCGAGGCAGGGGACAACCAGGAAAACATTCTGGGCAAAACTGGGAACACGGACATGATCCTCTAGGAGCTCCCTCAGTACCGACTACTACTACTAACACATCAGGCTGATAGGTGAGGGCAGAGAAAAGGCCCACCTGGACACCACCATCACCTCTGTTTCCTCTGAGTCTATACCATTTCCCACTCTGGACCACACCTCACGGGCTCTGGGAAGACCAGAACTTGGAGAGGGCTCAGCTGTCTTCTGATGAAATCATCATCTCTGTTGCCCTGAACCTTGCATGTGTTTCCAAATCAATTATCTGCTTGGTCCAGCCTTTCCCGTTTGTTCCGTGCCTGATTCAAAGTGGGCCATGGTAGCGGCAGCACCGTGGAATATTAGGGTCAGTGTTGGGAAGTAGAAATGGGACCAGGGGGCATAAGGCTTTCATCAGCTCTCTTGAGAAAAAAATAATGCTTTAAACTCTTGACTGCAGCATTCAGTTTTATTTTAGGTGAATTTTATTATATCACCTCTACTACATCCTTTTGCTGTGTGAATTGCTTAAGCCCTTATTCAAACTTCAGGCTCGGTTTGGAGTACGGAAAAGAAAGGTCAAATGACAGGTTTTTACCATATCCTCAGAAAAGAGAAGAAAGGATAAGAACGGGTAGGATTTTATAAATTGGGAAACCAAAGAGGGATTGCTATGTTCTGGTATTACCATTTTGCTGACATAAACACCGTAACTAATCAAAGGAAGAAGGCTTAAACACTGAATATTTGGATTCCAAACATGAAAGTATGTCAAAAGAGAAACAGGAAAAGTATATTAGCACTTTACACTATTTGTTGTTTAATTTGAAACAAAGCCTCAGGTTAGAGATAATACAGATACAAAATACAGTATGTGTTTTATTTAACATATATTAAATGCCAGAAATGAAGCTACCCATTTTGACAACTGTTTTCTATATAAATCTCTGCCAGAAAAACAAAAATCATTATGAACTCAACAGATCAAATTTCAATTTCTTATTTTGGTCAACTTGAGAGTTAAAGATTTATTTATGAAATAACGCTTTCCAGGAAGCAAAAAAACAAAACAAAAAAACCCTGCCTCTGAAAACAATTTGATGATTAATGCAAATTTTAAAACCAAATAATTATATTACTGTCATTCACTGGCAATTCAAGAAAAAGTGTGTAGGATGTCCAAAAGTTAGAAACATATTAAAATAAAGGTTTTTTTCTTTATAGGGAATTGCCATCCCATCTGGTCTAATTTGTCTTGGTGTTTTGCCCAGCATAATATCAGCTCTCTGAGAATGTAAATTATTAGGTTACTCCCCTGAAAAAATATGAGTGAAGAAAAAATATGGGTTGAAGACGACATCCTGATTATAAGTTTGAATACTCAGGAAAACACTAAAATGGCGGAAGAGCCCAACCTTAGTAAATCTGGGTGTGAAACTGGTTCATGGAGGGTAGCTACTAGAGATGATAAGGAGGAAAAAGACAGTCTTACAGGGAGTAAGAGGCAACACAATAAGATGCAAAACAATATGGAAATAAATTTCCAGACACTGAGCATTACCTCTTTGTCAGAGTGCTTCTGATTCCAATTAAGTTTAGGAGAAAAATAACAAGGCAACCCTTGCCTGACTGGAAAGTATAGACTATTAAAGGATGCTTCTAAATAGAAGGGTGATATATGGGGGCATCTAAATGTGTGCACAACCATATTTTTCATCTCAACTCTGTTCTTCTGTCTCCCAGTTCTCTGACTTTAATACAGTGTCACCTCAGCCCGTACAAAGGCATCAGGTTGATAGGTAACTCCTAGATTTTGAAAAGAAGCCATGTTTTTGTAAAGTGGCATTTAGGCAACTTCCATGATTGCCCTCAGAAAAGGTAAGCATCAAACAGTTAACAGACAACAGGCTCCTTTGACAATGTAGCCATGTGCCTCCTTCTATTTGGAATCTACGTCCAACCAGTTGGTAAGATTTGTAAAAACAAAATGTCCTTACCCGAATTATTTCTTCAACACAGCTGTTTGTGTCTCCAGATCTACTCTCCTGAAAGCAAAGGAAAAAAGAATTAAGTCTGATAGCATAGATTTATGGTTACAAAGAAAAGGGGACACATAAGCTTCTAAACCTGAGTTTGGACTGGGGATGCCTGACGTGGGACTTAGTGATGAGCTCCTTTCCTTAATGGGGTAGCCTGAGTCACAGCTATGACTGCTCCCTTCCCCCTGCGGCACAGCAGACAGGCCAGCCAGGAGCACGGCACAACCTGTGGTTCAGCTCTGGGCCCTCCAAATGCGCCCCTGCTAAGCAGCGCAGGCGCCTAGGAGGACAGCGGCCAACTGGCAGGTGTGAGCTCTCTGTTCCCCCTGGGCTCCATCACCGTGTGGAAATGTGGCCTCCGCTGCCAAAGTGGAACCAGTTCACCCACCAAACACGTGCAATGGCTTGGCCGAGGACAACGGTTGCGAAGGCTTAAGTAAAAGTCTGTCCCCACTTTTTAAGTAAAAGTCTGGTAGTTCCACCATCCTCAAAGCCCAGATTTACTGGTTTGATGAGCCGAAAACTGAAAGACCAAAAGGAGAAACATCCTCTCAACAGCCGCACAGCATGCTGGGTGTCACACTCCAGAGCCACTTGTTCTGTGACCCACACTGCCCTGTGCTGTGGAGATGTTAAGGGCTCTGAGGAATGGTGGCTTCAGGTCGCAGTCGACACTGGGGAGCACTTTCAGTTCCAGAGATTCTGTGTGGTTACTGCTGGTTCCACAGCTCGAAGCGCGGGAAGTGGTATGGTGGGGATATGAAAGCAGCGTGTCTGCTGGTAGACGTGCCCGCTGTGGTCTGAGGGAGATACATCCCCTGGCCTTTTACTTCAGTGACATTGGCCACAACTCAGCATGACATTCAAGCATGAGACTGTATTCACAATCTTCTCCAAGCCCATTCTCCCGTCCTCTTCACAGTTCTCTCTCCACCAGGAAAGCAAATCTGTCCCTTTCCGTGTTTCCTGGTTAATTTCAAGTCACGCCACAGACCACAGGGACAATCATGGCTTCCTCAGAGCAGCTGTCCCTAAGCCTGGAGTACTCATCCTCAGCAGCATTTACTACTTCTTCAGAGTACTCACCACATTCAGTACTCAGCTCTTTAATGCTATCTCCTCCCTCTAGAATATATGCTCCACAAATTTAGGGGCTCTGTGTCTTTCAGCTGTGCCCCACACAGTCCTGAGTGTGTGCAGCAAATGTTTGCTAGTGGACTCCTTAGGAAGAAATGAGCGAACCTCCTTCCTATAGTCTCAGGAATGTGAGGACTACCACAATCAGCTTCAGGACTTTGAAATATTGCAAAGGCTCTACCAAAGAAGACACCTTTGCACCCTCCCCACCCTCTTTCCTGGTGGAAGAGCATTCTGTTTGAATAGTCTACTCTTCACACTGGGTAAAGGGCCAGGGTGTATGAAGGTATGTGAAATCTGAAAAGGTCCCACACATGATTGAGAAAATTTGTCCAAGTCCCCTAACTGAGGCCAAGAAAGTTTACATGACTCACTCTGCGCCACATAACAGCAGTGTCTGGACCAGAACACAGGACTCCTGACCCTCAGTCATGCACATTTTCACTTCCAGAAGCTTCCCCCAATCCCAAAACTGTGCTTTAAATATATTTAATCCCTTTGCAAACCTGAGCTCATTTGTCAAAGGTATTTCATTACCCGGGTTTCTACAAGGTTTATATGGTTTAGGAACTTCTCATGTGTGTGGTAAAATACACATAATATGAAATTTGCCATTTTAACCATTTTAAAGTGCATAATTTACTGGCACTGACTATGGTCACAATGCCACCAGTATCTAGTTCTAGAAGTTTTTCATCACGCTGAATGAAGTTCCCATGCCCCTTGAACAGGAACTTCCCATTCTTCTCTCTCCCGAGCCCCTAGTAACCACTAATCTACTTTCCATCTCTATGGATCTTTCTATTCTGCACATTCCATGTAAATGGAATCATCAATATGTGGCCTTTTATGTCTGGCTAGCTGGTTTCGCTTAGGATAATGTTCAAGGTTCCTCCATGTTATAGCATGTATCATATTTCATTCCTTTTTATGACCAAATAATATTCCACTGTGTGGATATACCACATTTTTTTAATCCATTCATTAGTTGATGGACATTTTGATATTTACACTTTGGCTGTCATGATAGTACTTCTATAAACATCCATATACAAGTTTTTGTTTGAATGCCTGCTTTCAGTTCTTTGGGGTATGTAATTAGGAGTTGAATTAGTGGGTCATATGGCAATTCTATGCTTAGCTTTGTTGAGGAATTGCCAAACTGTTTTCCAGCCTGGCTGTACTGTTTTACATTCCATCAGCAAGGTTCTAATCTCTCCATATCCTCACAGACACTTGTTATTTTTGGTTTTGCATTGTTTTGTTTTTGATAGTAGCCATCCTACTGGTGTAAAAATGGTATCTCATTATGGTTTTGATATGCATTTTCCTAATGACTTTTGATGTTGAGCATCTTTACATGTGTACATTGGTCATTTGCATATCTTCTTTGGAAAAATGTCCTTTGCCCACTTTTTAATTGGGTTTTTTGTCTTTTTTATTATTTGTTGTAAGAATTCTTCATATATTATGAGCCCTAGACCATTATCAAATAAATGATTTGCACATATTTTCTTGCATTCTGTGGGTTGTATATTCACTTTCTTGGTAGTTCATGGATGTACAAAATTTTTAATTTTGAAGAAGTCCACTTTATTTTTTTCTTTGTTCCTTTGCTTTTGGTGTCATATCTAAGAAACCACTGCTAAATCCAAGGTTCTGAGAGATGTGCTCATGTTCTCTTTTACTACTTTACAGCTTTTTAGTTTTTCTATTTAGGTCTTTAATCCATTAGTTTGAGAATTTTTAGGTAAAGTGTATTTCCTTATTATCTGGTAAGTTTTAGTTAAAATAGGAACACTATCTTTGTATAAATTATTCCATGCTGGTCTCATCACTAAAGATTAAACAAAATGTTTAAGGCACAGCCACTGTTGCTCAAGGTGCCTGAATACAACATACATGTCTACCCTTATATATCAAGAAAAATAGTGTTAAACAGTATGACAGGATTAGGAGACCCAAATGCTTTTACTAATATTTCATTACCCTTTCCTACATCCATCCCTATTTCCCCAAAAGTTCCAGTTTGGTGACACACATGTCATAATCCCTTCCTCCCATCCCCCCCCCCCCCCCCCCCCCCCCCCCCCCCCCCCCCCCCCCCCCCCCCCGCGCCTTATCTCAGGACTGCTCTAGAAACTTCAGCATTCCTTTTTTTTTTTTTTTTTTTTAAAGAGAGCAAGAGGGGTGGAGGTCGGGGTAGAGGGAAAGGGAGAAAGAGAATCTTAAGCAGGCTCTGTGTCCAGCGTGGAGCATGACATAGTCTTGACCTCACGACCCTGAGATCATGACCTGAGCTGAAATCAAGAATCAGATGCTTAACCAAGTGAGCCATCCAGGTGCCCCTGGAAACTTCAGTATTCTAACACTCTAATCAAATTGGATCAGAGAGCTCTTTTTGGAATTTGCCCCAAACTTACTTCCTTTCCAGGGCAGCCTGAGGCAATCGTCACAAAGGCTGTACGGTAAAGTCTCTGTCAAGTTCAGGCCAGGGCTCAATGGTGTTTAGAACCATCTCCTTTGGAGTTGAGTGGTGGGGATGAGTGGTCTCAATTGGAAAACGTGTCTTCAAACTCACAACCACTTCTCTTACCCTACTTCCAAGTCCCAATTCTTCCCTTCTGTATAACATACTGGCAGAGCAAATACTAAGTTCTCATGTACTTTCTATTTTCCATCTTTAAAACAGTTGATCAAGAAAAACTTCACTTCATGTTTACCTGGTAGACTCACTCAGATACACAACATACTAAAAAGATTCTTCAAATTGAACTTTGGGTTTGAATCCTTAAAGCTGTATTTCCCCTAAATACCATACTTTAATTTCATTTGAAGGGATTTATATAAATGACATATTGCTCTTATGAATATCTCTTCCTATCATCCTATAAATTTCCACTATCCTACTCTGAAAAAGGGAATCCGTTGAGAGAGACATATGGTAATAGATACCTATTTAAATACTTCCCTTATCACTGTAGATGAAGTATGTAAGATTATTACATTGGATCATATCGATGACTGCTCCAACCATGAGTTTTGATGGTCTGGACAGACATCAGGTTATTCCCTACTGGGAGAGACCCTTATAAAGCCGAGAAAGTGCCAGACTTCTAATAACAGTCTCAGAAAGCCCTGGCCTTACATCACAGTATGGAGAGTCTTTGGGCCTTCTCTGGAACATTTTTACTCCTGGGCACACCTAAGGACCTAAGAAGGGTACCATGTTGAATCTGAATCTCCCAGGACCCCATTTGGATTGAAGTGGGTCCATGAGACACAGTATTATAGAAAGTTTGAATTGGAAGGAACCTAAGAGCTCATTTTAGGCCAACTCAATGACTTTAACAGATGGAGAAACTGTGGCCCAGAGAAGTGAAAGACTTTTCCAAAATCAGTCTGGCAGCAAGAGGCAGTCAAGATAGAACCCACACCCATTTATTCAACACCAGTTCAGTGAATTTTCTGCTATATCATGCTGTTTCTCTAAGGCCAACCCTTAGAACTGGCTCAACTTAAGGTCACTGTCATGCCTGAAGTACGGAAATAAAAGAATCTGGAGAGTATTTGGGTAAATTTCCATGCTGCAAATCATCCAACACTTGTCACCCATGTGTCTTACTAACCTCCAACATCACATGCATAGACAAAAGGGGAAAGAGATAGGAGAGGAAGTAGAAGGGGTTAAACCCACCATTCCTCCTGTGACATTAACAGATTAGAGATAAAGATTTGTGTTCCCTGAAAGTGGAAGACAGAATCCCACCTCTTCTTTTCCAAATACACAAAAGGGGGCAGGCAGGTAGGATTGGAGTGGGCAAGGGGTGAGGGCTGGGGGAGACTGGAGGGCCTTTCACCTTCTTGAGATCTTTCTCAAATCTGCTTTTAGCCGCAGTTGTGTGCTTTGATTATATTTACATTTTTAAAACTTTCAGTGTTTATGAACAAGATTAAAACATGCATATAATTTACATCTCTAAATTTGTGTTTATATTTTTCACAATAAAGTTATTGCTTTCCCTGGAAAGGTACCCACTGAGAAGGAGGACTGCACAATGCAAATTTTAATTACACTATTTTTTTTTGAGAGAGTTTGTAGCTGTTGTTTCATGCTGAGTTGTTGAGCTGTTGCTCTGTATTTACTCCGACTTTGATGAACCCACCCCATTTCCTATCATTACATTTTGAAATCTGTCATAACAGTCTCACCTCATTGAACCTCCAACTAAACTTCAATTAAAAGCTAGCAACCCTAGCTGATTCTCCTGCTCTGCAGCCTTGTCTATCACGTTCCTTTTTCACAGAACTGCTTTCCCCAAATCCTACCACTTAAAAATACACACCACACACTCTGCCAGGGAAATGTAAGGAGCTAAGCTGTGGGAAAGTAGAGCTGGAGAAATAGCCAGGAGCATCCTATCACTGAGAGCAGAAGTCCCTAATTACCATGCCAAGCACAGAGCCCTGGAAAAAGCAAGCAAGGCTTAAGGAGAAAAGGCTCCATCAAATCAGTGGGAAATGGCATTTCACTGCATAGATGAAGCTGTACACGTCTTATTTTCAAAAATAGTTTAACTCTTCATCAGACGCACTTACGGCGGAACTTTCATTCTAAAATAATGCTACTACAGTCACAATGCCTTTGTTTGTCTACAAGCACTCAAAAGGCCCTCAAGCATTTAGAAATTGTTTATCACATGCACACTCTTCAATACTTCCACAGAAGTATTTTTAAATAAGTCTTACTATTCTTGGTTTACAGAAAAACTGAGTTACGAAGACATTAGGTGTGCCATCAAAGCCACCAAAACAGTGGGTGAGGTCGTAACTGTAATTCTACGGCAGCCCATCCACTGGCTGTATCCCCAGCCTCACCTGAGGCCAGTGTCACCTATGGACAGGGAGGCAGCCGGCCAGTTCTCTCTGTCAAATTCAGCCTGTCTTATACCCAACCTAACATCTCCCCTTTTGAGGGCTACGTTCTGTTTCCAACCACCCAAGCTGAAAACCTGTTTCACCCCTCCTCAGTCCCCTCTTAGCTCCTGAATCTGCTCAGCAAAATGGTGCACCTTTTTGCTCTGCCGCTCACATCCACCCCTTTTTCTCTGATTCTACTGTTACACTATCATTGAGACATTTATACACTGAGAGGAAAAATAAGCAAAAAGAATAATAAGAAAAGAAAGATGTACAAAGATAATATCATAAAAATGCAAACAAAATGATGACAGGTGGTGGCAATATTAATATCAACTAAAGGACAGTTCATAACAACAACAACGACAAAAATTGGAGCGCAGAATACAGAATGAGGAAAAAATAGTCCAGGCATTAATAGAGCATCAAAATAAGGTATGCTAGGAGAAAGGCAGAGACATAGAATTATTATGGTTGGAAATGTTTAATCTACCCATATTGTTCTTAATAGAAGGATGTCGCACCGTCCTCTGTATAAGGAGGTAGAAATTTTGAAAAATTAAATAAAATGAAGAAGGCTAAATTGTTAGATATTATGAACTTAGGCAGGAACCCTAGCTTTTCAAGCACACATGAGAGAGTTACCATGATGGCAGTCACTGCAGTAGTCATATACTGAGCTATAAGAGGGCTCAAAAAAATTCCAAAAAGTAGTTGTTTTGTAGCCCAGACTCTTTAACTACAAGTTATCAAAGTGATGGAGCTATAAATTAAACACTGTACAGACATAAAAATCTCCTAGAATTGTTGGAATAAAACAAATATCACACACTTATAAATAACTATAGTCCCAGAAAAGTAAAATTAAAATACCGCAAAAGAACAGTATGGGATACCCCAAAATATTCTTAGAGAAAAAATTCACACACTAAAAAATTTCATTATTCTTTAAAAGAAAGTTTAGGGGCTAGGCAATCAATTAAAAATTTAAAATCAAAAGAGATACAAAAGGGAGGAAATAACACATAGGGAAAACCAATGAAATATTTATAACTTGAAAAATCAGTAGAGTTTAAAAAGCCAAAATATAATTTCTTAAAAACAAAACACACCACCCAAAACAATAGAAAGTCACTTAAAAATCTGTTCAGTAAAAAGAAAGCCCAAATAAACACAATTTGATATAAGAAAGGGATAAAATATATGGAAGGAATTATAAGAGGATATTGATATTAATATTAAAAAAGAACACAATACTAAGAAATGAAAATTTTTGATGAAATTGGCAACTTTCTGAAAAACAGAAAAAAATGCACTTAAGAAATAAAGAGATTGTACCCATGACCCTGAGAGTGCAGATTACATTAAATTTAAAATTATCTTCAAATATGGCTTCAAGTCAGATAGTTTTAGAGTGAAGCCTTTCAAACTTTCAAGGGACCTAATTCCATATATTTTCTCTTCCAGAGTAGACAGTAATGCAAAGCTATGAGTGATTTTATTAAATTAGTATAAAAACCTAACATAAGAGAATAATCAATATCTCTTATGAAGATAAATATAAAATCCTCAACAGATTATTAGTAAATATAATTCAATAAAATATCACAATAATTAGTGGGATTCATCCTAGGGAATGCAAAATGGCTTAATATTTAATATTAGGGTGCTTTTAAAGTACTGTATCACTAAGGAAAACATGTAAAACTGGGATCATCTCAGCTTATAGATGTTTGGTCATATACCTAGAAAAATCCAAAAGACTCTACTGTGAGGCTTTTTTTTTTTTTAAAGATTTATATTTAGTTATTTAACAGAGATAAAGAGAGAGCGTAAGTAGGCAGAGAAGCAGGCAGAGGGAGAGGGAGAAGCAGGCTCCCCACCGAGCAGGGAGCCCGACGCAGGGCTCCATCCCAGGACCCCGGGATCATGACCTGAGCCGAAGGCAGATGCTTAACCGACTGAGCCACCCAGGCGCCCCTCTACTGTGAGTCTTATTAAAAAGGGAGATTAAAAAGTGCTGGATATAAACTAAAGCGTCAAAGGTCCATAGCTCTTCTGTGTAGCAGCAATAAAGCATTTAAAAATATGAAAAATATCCGATCCACAATATCAAGAAAAATAAGTGAGGAAGAACCTTCACAAGAAATGTTTAAGACCTATAAGAAAAATCTTCAGAATTCTATTGAAAACTACAAAAAACAAACAAACAAAAAAACAAAAACCTGAAAGGGACTAAGCTAGACTTCTCAACTCTTAATATATATTACAAAGCCAAATAAATATATCAAGAGAAACAAACCACAAACTGCATTAATTTAAAAAATAACTGAGATGAAAGTCACATTTCAGAAAATCAACCACATTAAGTAAGTATACAATTCAGTGGCATTTAGCACATTTAGTGCACAATGTTGTAACTCACAATCACCTCTAATTCCAAAACATCTCTCTCAATTCAAAGTAAAATGCTGTACCTACTAAGCAGTTTCTCCCCATTCCCGTTCACTTTTTAAATATGATTTTATTAACAAATATTTTACTGAACTGAAAAGAACAGAATGAGAAAACCATTGACAAGTATCATTTACTTATATGAGTAGATATTACAGTGGAAGTGGTATCTCTCATTTATGTATTTATGACCAGTTCCTAGCAGAATACTTGGCACAGTGTCACAGGCGCCTGTGATGTTTGTTGAATGAATAAATAAATAAGAGGCCAATATATTTTTAAAAAGAGACTCTTAAAAATTAAAGTCTTGCACTTTATAAGTAATATGGCTAGTCATCCACATTACAAAGGGATGTCTTTGCTTTACCTCTCCCATCCCTCCCAAATAAATCACCAGAGTTATCTTAAAGACAAATTCTTAGGACAACAGCACATATTTGCTTCATTAAAATTAAGCTTATACACATAACTGCAAAAGCCCTTAGCAAGTTATGTGACTTTCCTAATCTCCATATTGGTATTTGTAAATTAGAGACCAAGTATTAGCCTGCTATTAACAGACAATATTATTAAAGAGTTAATAATTGATTTTCTATCAAATTCTTAGTCATAGGACAAGGTCTTTCAATTATGTTATTTTTTTATAATGAAAATTAGTGACTTCAATCAGAGCTTGTAGTTAAAAGTGCATTTGGTTTTCAGAAAGTTAAGTTGTCTGTCAGTGCACTGACCTTGTCAAAAATCTATTGATGGCATAAAGAGATTAGAACCAGAGACAGTGGTTTTACATCCTGATCACTGATTGATATTGAGTGCTTTTCCACAGGGTCATGTCTCGATAAAGTTCCTGAGTAGTGCATTTCAGAGCTGCCTTCTACTGCCCTGTGAAAGCTGGGTAAAGAAACCACATAACAGTAATAGTGAACCTGTGCCTTCCACCGGTAATCTGACATTGACAAGAACACTTCAAGACCTCTGTGTTCTTTCATCTAAAACCGTGCAGTCATTACTTTGAGCGAGAGGAAGGCCACACAGGCTCGGGTGAGTGACAGTGCTGACGTTATGAACCCTCACATGATAGGCAGATTTCAGTGAGACTTGGGAAATGTGCCACTTCCGTTTTAACATTTTCCCGAATCTCGTCCTGCACCCCATCTATATAGTCTAATAACAAATCATGTGTTTCTTTTGTAGATAGCATAAGGCTCGCTGGAAAGCGCATCTCTATAACATATCCCCCTTTTTTTCCCTTAATTGGTGGAAATGTAGAGGAAAAAACACATTTGGGGATCATTTATAGTTGGGAGCATGGTTTTCTTTTCCAATCATGAAATTCTGAACACAAAAGCTTGTAAGACGGAGAAAGTAATCTGATGTGGCTGAAGAAATTAGCCACTTAAAGATACTTAGGGCTACTTTACCCTGTGTCCTACAGTAAGAGAGATGATCAATGCTCTTTCAACCACGAAGCGAAATGATTGTTGTAAATGCAAGAAGTGGCATGATGTATTTAACAATATTCTGTTTGGTACTTTCTATTAATTTTACTTACGTACTTGGATAAAAGAAATACAGGGCAGATTCACAAGTAACTCCTAATAAGGTCATGTTTTTCCATAAATCTTTCTCCATTATCATCTCATCTTTTCACAAAGGTCTCAGGCCTGGCTGACCCCCAGAACACAGTTCATCCCATCTGTGCCTGACATCAACTGTTTCTATGTATGCACACTGAGGAGATAGGCTATAAATAAAAGTTGATGAAGAAATCCAGCTGAAAATGAGGCTGACCTGAGAGGTGGGAGCAAGCAGCACTGAAAAGCATGAGTGAGAAACTGGTATGTATTTCTATTGGCTGGTGAGGAATTTTTTTTTTAATACTCAAAGTTTTATATTTTTTTTTTTTAAAAATCCACCTACAATGCCATTCTTAAAGATTTTCTCCTTTTTTTTTTTTTTTTAACTTGTGCACATTTACAGCATTTTCATTCTGGACTCGGCTGATGTAGCTTTAACTGTTAGTCTTGGAAAATATTTACAGGCTACTGGGAGGAAACCTGTCATAATGGCAATGGATTTTATCTTTCCCCTTCCGCTCCTAGAAAATACTCAGTTCCTTCAAAATCTGTATGTATGCTCCAGTGTAAGACAGAGTGAGTTTGTTCGCCTGTGGAACCTGGTGTACCTGGGGCTGAACCTGGGACATTAATCCATACATTTGCCCTTTTTGCTATCAAGGCAGAACTCAAACTCAAACAAAAACTTCCAGTCCCTGGAAGTGCCTGCTGACACCTGAATTTCCATGTAAAACATCACCATTTAAAGCATCTTCTGGCGGTCCTTGCTGGGCAATTCAGGAAGAGAAGAGATATGTCATCTCCTGTGATCCTACCATAAAGATGGCAGAGCTGTTTTCTATCCCAATTCCAAAGCTTCTGCACAAAGGCCAATGAGAAGACAACCTCTCTGTACCTTCATGCCCTCACTGGTATCACAAAACCTCTTGGAGTTGTCATCCAGAGGGAGAAAAACAAAAGTTTTCCAAAACAGAAATTTCAATAAGAAATAAATACCACATTCTAAATATGCTGCAATCATTATGGCAAGACTCTGTTTGGACAGAATGCAGATGTTCCCTCTTCAATGTTAGCTAACACCATGTGTGAGATCCTTCAGATACCAGGAAACGTTGGGAAGAAGACTCTGTGCTGAGGTCACTTTTTCATTTCACAATCTTTGGCTTCTTTGGCTTTTCTTAGTAGATTGTTAGGTAAATTTCTGCATCAACAATGTCTCACTTTTCAACAGAGAAAATCTTAACTGTGTGTGCATATGTGTGTGTGTGTATGTATATAAAATAAAAGGTTTGAAATCTAATTAAAATACACCCAAGATTATGTTGGAACAACTTAACCAAAAATGATAATTTTGTCACAGATGCCAACAAAAGCAGTCAAATTAAGTCAAAGTATGAATGAAAATTAGTCATGGTTACTTTCTATTTAACACTATGGCTTAAAGGCCTACAAAAAAAGCAAAAAGAAACAATCATTCAGTTAAGCCCTCCTTTCTAATATAATACCAATAAATAATGTGCCATGTTTTCATTATGGATTTGATCTCTAGCACTGGGAAAGGATACGATATTTAGAAACCACTTCCTTTAGGCTATAGAAAAAGGACACCTAGAAAAACTTAACAGTTGTAAAGGAATAAAAGATACAGACTGTTTAATGTAACATGCAACCAGAGAGGGACTTGAAAAACCTGTAAGGTAATATAAAGAGTAAGAACAGGTGGTGACAGATGGTGACTACACTTACCATGGTGAGCACTCAGTAATGTATAGAACTATTGAATCAATATGTTATATACCTGAAACTAATATAACTGTTCATCAATTATACTTCAGTAATTAAAAAAAAAAGGATGGTCACTGTTTAGGGAGATGGTGTTGTGTGAAACAGCACAACATCAACAGATGTTGATTCAAAAAAAACACAATTCAACTTCTATCTTGCTTCTGTTTTCACATCAAGAACGATCTTCAAAGTGGTAAGGAATAGAACCAACTAAGAGGGAATTTAAGTGCCAGTTAGGTGGCAATACTAAGAGAATACTTTTAGCCACTTTACACTTGTTCCCCCCAGAAGTTACCTAACTTCTCTAGAGCACATTGATCTCATTCGTAAACAGGGATGAGAATAGTACCTCCTAAATATGAAGATAAACAAAGCAAGGACTAAATGAGCCAACACATTTATATAGGTCATTGAGCAGGGTTCCTTCCACATGAGAGCTGAACACTACATATGAATAATTATTTTATGTTAGAATTACAAAGAGTATTTTCATACTTAGAAAAGAAAGCAATGATTACCAGGAGCCAATATGAGTTCACAAAGACCAGATGATGTTATCTCTACAGTTTCCTCTGATCTTAAATATAATGTATCTGGATTTCTGCAAGGCATCTGTCAAGGTCTTACAAAAGCTCCCAGTGGGTGAGATGGAAATATATGAATTGGTTGTTAGTTTAGTTAGATGGACTGGTAGCTAATTGAACAGCCATACCTAAGCAATAAATACTGTTCAATAAATATTTGTTGAGTACTTGCTATGTGTGTAGCATGATCTAGATGCTAGGGATTCATAACTGAATGTAGCAGAAAAAATTCCTGCCTTCATGGAGTTTAGATTCTAATGAAAAGAGATAGTAAAATAATAAACAAATGGATTATATAGTATACTAGAAGATGCAATGTTACGCAGGAAAACCAGAACAGGGTAAAAGGACTGGGAATGTGGGATGGGGCATTATGTTTATAATCTGTTCATCTGGTGTGCATAGTATCTCTGTTGACCTAGAGAGGTTTTAAGACTGAGCTAGGTTAGCCCCTCCCCCCACCTTCTTTCCTACCTATAAACCTGTAGTATTTTTTCCTTCCACTATGAGAATCTCATTACTCTTAGTATTGTGTGTTTAATGTTTCCTTTCATTGCTGAGTGAAAGCTCCATGAGTCTAGAAAAGGACAGCAAGACTAATGAAGGGTCTGAACATTTGAGGAATAGTTGAAGAAAGTAGAAATAATCTGTCATGGAGAGAGAAGAGTTAAATGGGTCACACTAGACATCTTACATATCTAAAAGGGCATTGTTATGGAAAAGAGGTTAAACTTATTCTGGGTCATTCCAGACATGGGAGTATGGACCAATGGGGGTAAAGTACAGGGGTCATTTTAGCTTCCTGAAAGTTTTTTTTTCACAATCAGGACCATCAAAAGAGAATGGGTATGATTCCTCAATTGATTGCATGTCCAACCAGAAGTTAAATGACCCTGAATGGAAGTTAGTTGTTACCTCACACCTCTAAGTGTGAGATTCTTTCTAACTTTAAGATTATAATTATGGTCATTTCTAATCAATTTTTGGTTAAAAAATGTTGAATGGTAAATTTCTATACGTTCTGGTTTAGCACAGTACTTTGTCTGTATGAGTTAGTTATTTATAAAGAAATCCTCTTAAGAGAATAAAAAGAATATTCCATAAGTACAATCTACAAGTACAGAATCAGGGTTATTACAGTATCTAATAAACTAAATGGATTAATTGGTTAGAGATCTGAGAAATTTTAATTAACAATTAATCAATAAAAGCATTCAACATGAAAATCTATTACAACCCTGTTTACATTATTTAACTTCAAGCACTTCAGTTCTGTGTGCTTATAATTAGCAAGCTATAAAAGATGCCATTCATAGGAACATAATGAGAAGAAGGGTTTATAATGATAATTAGTATTCATTTGCACGGACAGGGAGGTTACATGGCCACAGGGTGCAGCAAACAAAGGGTTAAACTCGTTGAGGAAACTACCACACTTAGGCAGTATTTATTATACACTTAACCCTGTAATGCAGAGCCCTTCCTTAGGAAATACATCATAAATAAAGCTTCATGTTAAGACAGGTAAGATTTTCTAAGGTGAGGAAGGGAGTACAGGGAGTCCACGAAATACCACACCTCCACTAGACTTAACTAATCCTATTGGTAAGGGCTGAACTGCAGCTGCTGACTTTTATGTTCTCTCCCTGCTTCCTCAAATCTTACCTGCATAAATGTTTTATGAAAACCATTTGGTGTATTGTGAAGGCCAGAAAAAAAATATAAAAAAAATTTTTTTTCATTCCTGCATTTGGGCTGGAGTTTGTTCTCTACGGCACTTTATCTCCTACTCCGAGCACTGTTGGAGGTTTCTCATGGGCTTGCCTGTGGCAAAATCTAGGCTCAGAAGTGGGAAATATAAACCCACAGTACAAAGACCCTCACTTTTAAAATCCTTTTGTAATTCTGGCTTTAGAAAAATCAAAGTTTTCATTCAGTGGAGATGAAGCGCCTGTCTCTTTTCACAGAAAGTCTAATATCTATAAAGACCTACCTGATGAAGCCTAAAACGCTTTCTAGACACATGGTTGTACCAATAAAAGTGGCTCTTTACCTCCTACTGTACCTCTGAGCTGACAGACAGAATTTGTTACTCTACTGACAAATAACCTGCCAATACTTTGCAATAATTAGAGCGATTTTCTAGATACAGCATAGTGCAACCTTCCATATTAAAATTTTCTCTATTTGTTCTATGTGCAAAGCTAAGACTGAACAAATCTTAGCCTAGTTCCTAGACTGAAGCCACAGAGATATTTAATGCAGGTCACAGGCTGGGAACAGCAATAATCAAGGGCAAACCCAGCTAAATGTGAACCAGGAAGCCAGCATTCAGACACAGTATGGCCTGCAGCCTTAACCACGCTCTGAGCCAAAGAGGCATCCTAGCAGTCCTCATTTAAAAAGAGAAAAATCAAAGAAGCTTAATAGAGATATTGGTGGGCTTATTTTTCATCATCACATGCCTTTAAAAGGAAAGGTCTACAGTCAGCTCTGATCAATACAGCTCCTCCGGCTTCCTGTGTCTTTTCAATCTGTTAAGCAAGAAAATGCCTTTATGTTGGCACTAATCCCAGTGCCCCAAAGTAAAAAAAAACAAAAATAAAAAAGCCCTCACAAACCTCCTACGGGACTACCTGTTTATATGCACATAGTCATTTTTTTATTAAAAAAAAGAAACCACCACCATAAAAAATAAGGAAGTAAAGACTATCAAGAGAACACTCCTGGAAAACCCTTCTTAAAAATATAGCTAAGTAAAATAAAAGTAAAAAGATTAGAGAAAGTAATTATGTTCATGGAACTCATCGTATTCTGCTTGTGAAAGAATTTCAGCATCTAGAGAATTACTTATTAATGACTTCATTAGCTCATTCATTCATTCACAGATGTTACTGGGCACCAGTGCTGAGCCAGCACTGGGGACAAGGTGATAAACAAACCAGACAGGGATCTAGCTCTCATGGAGCTTCCGTTCTATGGAAGAGGTGGACAACAAATAAAGGAAATAAACAGGACAGCTTCAGACAGTCACAAGCAATTGCTGGAACAGTAAACAGAGGGGCATGAAAGGGCTGGTATAATCTTCAAGATTCCCTTCAGTGCTAACATCACCTCAGTTTTACTCATATCACAAAGGTATGATGAGGACGTGTAGTCATTTGGAAGAAAGGGGCTGTTTAAGATGAGAGAGTGTACTAATAACGGTAGGTATAAAACCCCAAAATATAACAACATAAAATTGCAAAGAAGAAGCAATATGCGATCCCAATTTCTACTACATCCCCAAGACTCTGGGAAGAACCTATTTACAGTTTCATCGCAGCCATTCTGAAAAGGTAGAGAAAGAATCACAGGTTTTTGATAAGAAATTTTGCAAATAACATGGCAGTATAGCAAAATGCAAATGTAGATGCTGCTGAGCCATCTGTTCAATATTATGGCAACGTTGGGAAAAGGCTCTGAAAGAAATGATGTTTGAAATCATTAAAAAAATAACATGTCAAGTTTAAAATACTCAAGAATCTTAAAACCAGCATCAACACATTCAGCAACCATATGGCCCTACAGCAGGTTAAAAAAAAAATCACCCTGCTTGCATTTTCTACTTCAACCCAATGGTTTCCAAAACATGTTTCTTTTTCCTATTTGAGTACTTTTTTTTTTCTGTTAAATTCCTTGGTGTTTACAGCTTCTTGAATTATACCTAAAACCATAATATTCATTTCACCCTTTCTGAAGCAGGAGATAATGTAGTGAGGAAGACTGAGTCAACTGTTACAGCAAAAGGGACTTGTAGGTGACTATATATAACTTGTGAAACACATCTTGTTTTAGGTTTATTGATTTATCCCTACTGATCTCACAGTCTTGGTACTGATAAGCTAACTTCATTGAGTATTGCAGTTTTCCGGGCACGGTCCTAAGTGCTTTCATTCGTCATATCATTCAATTATCACAATTTTACAAAGTGGATACTGTTATCATCCACATTTTGTAGAAGAGGAACTTCTCCCAGGTCATACAACTAGCATGTGGAAAGGTCACATTCCAAACCCGACTTTGTGGGCCAAGCCTGTGTTCTCAACTGCTACTACGTGCAACACACTTCATTGTTCAGATGTTTGTATGGGATTAACCGAGTTGACTTTTCAAGGTTAAGAAATGAACAAGTAACTCTCTTGTCTCATCAAGAAGAGATTGCTGGAGAAGTATCTGAAACTCTAAAGAACAGAGGTGGTGGTCTAAAGGCAAACTCTTCCAGAAGCACAAGACACAATAATAGTAAGAGTTGGGAAAACTGTGAACAAATGGAGGACACCGAGTGAGTTAATACTGCAAGCATGGTTTTTGAGAAAGCAGTTAAAAGATTCAGATCAACAAAACTTAGCCTGCCCCACAATAGGTCAGAGATCTGAAATTTCAGCTAACTTTTAAAATGACATTTACAAAGCCATCGTTAACACTGTCAGCAACAGAGGATATACCCTACTGCATAACCCAAAGCACCCACCACTGGAGAAATGAGTTGATTCAATCACAGAAGCAGAGTTTATGTTAGAGTACACTTTCTAGCATTTGTCCAAGGACGGTCCAATTGCACCTAACACAGTGGCTGACTAGCATTGCAGATCTGTGTCCGGCAAGTCAAGTAAAGAGCTTGTGATAAATATTTCAATCTGTAAGATGGAAAAGCAACCTGAAGCCCACTGGTTGTATTACAGTTCATAACTCATCTCATAAACCCATTCCAATGTTTGGTCAAATTTACAAAATGTACAAAGACTTAGAGAATTACAAATTCATAATGGAAATCCCTGTGGTTTCAAATGAATTCAAGACTAACTTCATTCAACTTAACAGCTTCATACAATGTCTTATGGATATAGTGGGACCCTCATACATGATTATTGGATTAGCAGTATTAACTCATATGTAAAAATCAGTATCACCTCAAATGGTCAGGGTCTGGTAGATACATTTTAAAGGCTAAAATTGTTTTTGTATGTGAAACATAAAAGACTTTTTAAAGTGACAAAGCATATTTAAACAACTTGATGAATAGTTTAGGAAGAACCCAAAGGAAGTCAAGCAGTAGGAACATTTGCCAAACACTTAAGTTCTCTCAATGCAGTGATATAAATTATAAATATAACCTTAACAAATGCAAAACCTGAAGTAGGAATAGATTTGCCTGTATTCAGTGATTTCCAATAATCCACAAATCTACACTGCTCTTCAGTTGTGTCTATAAATCAGCCAGCAAAGGAGTTCCTGATGCACATGGCCATGGGCATTCATGTCAGTGGATAAAGTTATGTGGTCTATTAAAAGTTTTTCATATTCATCTGTCTATTGCTTTCATGAATTATTTTATCTCTTGACTGATTAGCAATCTTGACTGTCTTTAGCAACCCTTTAAATCCCATGCAGCCAGAGTAATAAACAGAATAAAAAGAATAAATATAAAAACAACAAGTTAGGCAAGACAAGTCAGCATGATAAATAGCTGTGGAGTTACAAATTTATTGCAGAAAAATCCACATAAACACATAAACATTAGTTACAGCTCACAACCTTCTATCACTTCTGCCTTTTGTCCCCTAAATTGAGGACACCTGGTAAATCTTTTGGCCTAGAGTGGAATTTTATTTTTGCAGAAGTTGAAGATATATAACTATAATATATTTGCCTGTAGATAGAGCTTGGTCCCTTTCTTCTCCACTAACCAGGGAGTCCCTACAATAAGAATGATAAGGTTCGGGTTGCCAGAATTGGAAATATACTTCTTTATCTTGCCTAATTGCTCTGGCTAGCACTTTCAGTACCATGTTGAATAGAATTGCAAAGGCAGACATCCTTGTCCTATTCTTAATCTTAGAGGAAAAGCTTTCAACTTTTTTTCATCGCTGAGTATAGCATCAGCTGTGGGGTTGTCATATATGGCCTTCATTATGTTGAGATACATTTCTTCTATACCTAATTTGTTGAGGGTTTTTATCATGAAAGAATGTTGAATTTTGTCAAATGCTTTTTCTGCATCTACTGGGCTTATTGTATGATCTTTTCCTTTCATTGTATTAATGTGGCATATCACATTTATTGATGTGTGTATGTTGAACTATCCTTGTATCCCAGGGATAAAATCCCACTTGATCATGCTGTAGGATCCTCGTAATGTGCCATTGATTTAGGTTTGCTAATATTTTGTTGAGGACTTTTGTACCTGTGTTCATCAGAGATACTGACCTGTAATTTTCTTTTCTTATAGTGTCCTTGTAATCTGGCTTTGGTATCAGGGCAACATTGGCTTTGTAAAATGAGTTTGGAACTGTACCCTCCTCTTCATTTTTTCCGGAAGAGTTTGAGAAGGATTGGTATTAATTCTTATTTAAATGTTTAGTAAAATTTACCACCAATGCCATCTTTGTTTATTGGGAGGTTTTTGATTATTATTATTTCAATCTCTTTACTTGTTATTCATCTGTTCAGATTTTCTATTTCCTCATAATTCAGTCTTGGTAGGTTGTATATTTTTAGGCATTTTACATGATAGTTAAGAAATAGACTGGCATATAAAAGGTCAATTTATGTTTTAAGAAGGTAAGGTAATTTGGTAAAAGGTAATTCAGTGAGGAAAAATAATCTTTTCAAAAATGGTGCTAGAATAATTGCATATCCATATACAAACAGATGAACCTCAAGCCTTGCCACATACCTCATAAATTGTCTCAAAATGGATCTTAGGCCTAAATATAAGTGCTAAGATACAAAATGTCTAGAACATAAGTGAAAATCTAAGTGACCTTGGATGAAGCAAATATTTCTTAACTAAGACACAAAAAGCACAAACTTCGGGAGAAAAAAATAATTTCGCTTTGTTAAAATTAAAAGCTTTCTTTCTTCAAAAGACATTGTCAAAAATGAAGAGATAAAGGGTAACCTTTATAAAGGGTTTCTTTTGGGGGTGATGAAAAATGTTCAAAAATTGACTGTGATGATAGTTACATAACTCTGAATATACTAAAAATTATACACATTTAATGAGTGAATTGTATGGTGTATAAATTATATCTCAATAAAGCTGTTACAAAAAAAAGAGAGTGAGAGAAAAAGAAAGAAAAAAGAAGAAAAAGAGAATCCACAGTCTGGAAGAAAATATTTGTAAAACATATATCAGATAGGAGACTAATAACCAAAATAAAGAACTCTTACAATTCGATAATGAGAAGACAACTCAATAAAACATGGGCAAAAACACAATGATGGAGCTATGTCAAAGGACACAGGAGCCAACTGGAAGAGTTTCTAATGGCCAGAGCTGGAACAACAAAATAAAGTAGTGTTGGATTATAATTCAATGTATGAGATAAATATCCATGATTCCATACTGATTATAAAAAACATGACTGAAAAAAACAACTTCGTGGGGAAGAACAGATAAGTCTCCTGTGTAAAAGAATTAAAGTAAGTTATATAGCTAATATGCCCTCCAGGAGATGGAGCATAACCTCGTACTTCTTAAGTGTGGGCTGCACATAGGGACTTCTCTCCCAAAAGTATAGCATGGAAGAGGGTGAAGAAAGGTAACTTTACAGGGGGGAAATCTGGCAAACGCCACTCCAGCAAAGTGATCAAGGTCAACATCAACACTGGTAAGTCATGTTGACTATATGTACCCTATATATCATGTGATGAAACTGGCACTTTACTTCTAGGGTCTTCCTCCCCTAAACCCATAACCTCAGTTTAATCATGAGAAAAAGATAAAAAAACCAAAGTTGAGGGTTTCCTACAAATACTGGGCTAGTACTTCTCAGAACTGTCGAGGTTATCAAAAATAAGGGAAGTCTGTAAACTCACAGTTTAGAGAAGACTAAGAAAATATGACAACTAAATGTGTGGTATCCCATATGAGATCCTAGAATAGAAACAGGATATTAGGTAAAAACTAAGTAAATCTGAATAAAGTATTATTTAGTTCATAATAATGTGTCAGTATTGGCTCATTAGTTGTGATGAATCTTCTATACTAATGTAAGATATTAGCAATAGTTGAAACTGGATGTAGGGTATATGGAACAGTCAGTACAATCTGCAATGTTTTGTAAATATTACACTATACTGAAAGAAAAAGTTAATTTTCTTTAAAAAATGGGCAAAGACTTGGAAAAACACTTTGCCAAAGAAGACATAGGAGTGGCAAATAAGCACATGAAAAGATGCTCAATATCACTGGCTAAAAAGGGAATGCCAATGAAAGCCACAATGAGGTTACATTATATATCCACTGAAATTCTAGACTAAAATTAAATAGACTGATGTGTTCACTTCTAGTTCCAGGTGAGATGGAGTAAGCCTACTCTATCCTCTCTTTCACACTGAATGCAGCTACAGAACCTGGACAAAATGTATGGGGTAAAAATTAAACAGCAACAGGCTGGCTGGCAAAGAAGACCAGAATCTGAAGGATCAGCGAACCATTTTCTTTTCTCTCTGGTATCTCCCAGTCTATACTCCACAAAGCTTGAAACCTACAGGTGGGTATTACTGTGGAGAGACAGAGACAGAGAGAGAGTACTAGGAAAAACCTACTAATATGGCTCAAAGGGAAGGGAAGATGCTATCAACGTTCAGAGAATGTGCAGGGAATCCTCCATTTTTCCACTTTGTCACTCCTCAGGCTCCAAAAATATCAGTTGGTGGTGATGGCTTTTACAGTGGCAGCAAATGAGTGCCAGCAAGAGCCTAGGACTGCCATGAAGAAGAACCTTCTTCTCTGGTTAGAAGAAGGCCCAGTCAACATGAGCTTTGCAAACATAATGATGGGGCACATACCAACACAAATCACAGTTTGGATCAAATCAACCTTCCTAAGAAGGTGGGGCAAACCCCTGGGGAGGATCGCAGGAAGGGTGTGACAGAGTACTATAAAGTCCCAGGTTTCTGGTGGAATGTCTAAGAAGAGAGTCCCAGTTCAGGAGAGATTACAAAGAGGAAAAAGATTGGAAAATTAACCCCGTAAGATTTTTTATGATCTTCTGGGCTCACCTCTGAGCAGAATTTCCTTGGATCTAACTCTAAACAGCATACCATAGACTTTGAGGTCTGAACTCTTAGACTGGCTGGTTCCAGGCAGACAGTGGATGGCACATGCACAGGAATGCCCTGAATAGCATGCCAATGATTTGAAAACAGAACTGGCATTGAAACTAAAATTCACAGAAGGTACGTCAGAACCTAAAGCCTGAATCTAACCAGGCTGACTGACTGCCTGCTAAAACAAAAATCAACCTTCTCCATATGATTTAAACAAGAACCAGTCTTAACTGTATAATATTTGAAACGTCCAAAATACAATCCAAAGTTATTGTGTGTATGAAGAACCAAGAAAATCTCAATTCACATAGGAAAAGGCAATAGATGCCAATGGTGAGATGACACAGATGTTTAAATTATCAAAATTCATTGAGTTGTTCATCATTTATAATTGGTAGATTTTATTATATATAAATTATACCTTGAAAAATGAACAAAACCAAGAGTAAGTTTTAAGAGGAGAACTGATACAGTTGAAATCTTAGGCTAGTATTATTTTAGTTACAGTGTGAGATATATTGATTCCTATAGACTATTCTGGAACTAAACCCCTATTCATAACATTATTTCTTTGAGAAATTATGTTCTAAGTTTCAAATAATCAGATTGCAAAAAATCTTTTGGCACCTGGTCCTTTCTTAGGTTGGTGACCAAAGATTTTAGAGAATGTCGGACAGATCCCATCTTCAGTCCAAGAATGTGAGACTTTTGATTACTTGGGCATCAAATTATACATGAGCATATCTTAATGCTATAACATCTCTCAAAGGATTTTGGAGATAGTGCATTTGGAGCAAGGGTACTCTTTCGATAAATTCTCAAATGATGACTCAGCTGTTGTCCTGATACAGGACATGTAGGAGGGAACTATCATACTCCCTCCCCTCTTCTGGCATTGAAATTCTATTAGAAATTAGTGAGTTCTGCTTTCACAGCATACCTCTCATTAAATCCTTCAGTCTTTTCCTAGAAAGAACCATGGAGACAAAGAGTGCTATAATTTTTATCTTTACTTATCACTAAACTATTAGGCGAGGGGCATGGGTACATAGGTTTCAAGAAGATTGTCCTAAAGAATAATTACTTTCTCAAAAGGAAAAATCTGTAAAATTGATCTTGTTTCATTCTAAATAAATGAACAATCATAATTGGTATCTATGTTTGGGAGCTCATTTACAAACCATTCCTATAATTGTGCCACTCATTTAGAGGCACAATTGAGTGAATCAGAACATAATACTGCACCCTACTTATTAGCATCAATTGTGATCAATTGTCACAGTTTGTTTATAAGACTGAATAATTTTTGATCCTAAAATAATTATGCTGATTATCAAATGGATCTGTATTATTTAGTTGTTTTTTTTAACATTTAGAAAATGTTTAATAAGATCATTGCATTTTTGGATGTTGAAATACAGGGCTTTTTATTCCATTGTATTTGCTTTATTTCCAAGAATTGAGAGGTTTTTCCAAGTCATTCTGTCACTAGCTCATTAAAAAAATAAGCTACAGTGAATATGTGTTGTGATAACTGACTGATGCACTTATTTTTTTTTGACTGATGCACTTATTAATGTGGGGTTTTCACCCTCTATGAGTATGTCTATGATCTCCAAAATAAGATAGCTCTGCTTCTCCTATGTCCTAAGGACAGTGTAGGATACAGAAATGTAACACCGGAATGCATACACACTCAAATCCCAGCTTGGATCAGATCAACTTTCTGTTTCTGATGGTGAAAGAGCCTATCCATCCTACAAACCCCAGTCAATTCAACCTTCCTGGATGGTCCTAAAAATAGTTAATGATTCTCTTTTACGTTCTCCCCTAGTACTCTGCCTGGGCCTCCATCGTCACATTTCTCCTAAGCCTACCTTTAACTTGGGCAAGTCTTCCTTCACACCTTGACTTTGAACCTATGGATATCTCATTAATAGCTTTTTTTCCTGACATAAACTAAAGAAAAATATCTCTACTGTGCTATTTTAGGTCATCTTCCAGAAAATATTCACTCCCCTTTCTCTCCCATTATGGGTAGAATATTTTTCCCTACCCCTTGATTTTGTTGGCTGAGTGACTTGCTTTGGCACATGGGATATAGTGGACATGACACAATCTTCAAACACGCTTTCTCAGCAGGGCTGGCCCTTCTGAACTCCTGCTATCACCATGAAAAGGACATGCCCCAGAGGATATGTGGTTGGAAGAGAATTAACTCACAGAACAGATCTGAACCCAACCTTCAACATGGAGCTGGTTCTAGCCAGTTCCAGCCTAGACTAGATATAGGAGCAAAAATAAATGATTTTTGTTTTGAGCCACTAAGTTTTGGGATGGTTTGCATCTCAGTAATAACTGACTGATGGACTTATTAATGTGGGGTTTTCCTCCTCTATGAATATGTCTGTGGTCTCCAAAATAAGACAGCTCTGCTTCTCCTATGTCCTAAAGACAGTGATAAATTGAGTTTGGATTGCTTTCCACTAATGGCATTATCTTACACTTGCTTACATTTAAGATGCTGTTTTTCTTTTCTGCCCAGTCTTTCAAGATCATTTTGTGACTTATCCTTACCACTTTGGTACACTGTTCTTCAGAAAAGTTGGGGTCATCTGCAAACATGTCACTCTGCACCTCGTCTTCTAGAATCACACCATTTGTGGTAAGGATTTTAGTTTTTTTGAGAGGGGTCAGAAACCATCTGCAGCACAATCACCTAGAACTCTTGTTAAAATTACCAATTTTAGGGCCAGCTCCAAATCCACTGAGTCAGAATCTTTGGGGTGGGATCCAGGAATTTACATTTTTAACAAGCCCCCTAGGAAATTCTTACATTACAATGAAGTTTGCAAAATACTTCAATACTGTGAATATATTAACTAACCAGATCTCAAGCCAATACCTAGTCCTAAAGGATTTAAATGATGATCTCTCGTTACCCAGAAATGTACCTCTTTATCCTTTGTTTTCTATATGTTCATTTTCTAACTACATTAAGATGTTACTTTTTCTTCCCTTCACTTTTAATCATTTGAAAGCTCAGTCTTTTTTTAGTAACCTTAGTACCCAATATTTTCAGTCTTTTAGTAATTCAAATACTTTATTTCAATGGCTTCTCTCTATTAACAGATTTATATTTTCTCTCAAAAATGTAGTACTTGGGTCAGTCAGATATTTTCCCCATAGAAACCACACGCCCCACCCCTCAAAGCATAGCCCTTGCATTTCGCATTTAATGGAGTTTACTGGCTGGCCGCATAAGGCAGTGACTCACAAATCTAAATTCATTGAGTTCCTTATGGAAAGAAGTCAAATTGGCAGCTAACCATGTTTTCAGCAATTTGCCAGTTATGGTCAATAACTGATGGTTTTGGTCAATAGCTCCAAAACTGGTGCTGCCACTGATTTCATTCTATCTGTGGCTTCCAACCTTTCAGACTCAAAAGACAATTTGATCTTTTCTGTATAAGAACCAATGCAAAATTTTATTTAGTCTCTTTACTACTATATGGGTGTGTAGAAAAGTGGCTAAGAGCATGAGCTTCAGAGGCAAAGCGCCTGGATTTGATCCTGGTCACACACTGTGTCTCAGTTTCCTCACTATATAAATGGGGATGGCAATGACATACTACACAAGCCTGTCCATTATATGAATTACTGCATTTAGAAATGCTTGAATAGTACTTGCTTCATTAGAAGTCAAGATGTGCAAACTGCTATCATTACTACTTTGAAATCTTTGAGTATATTCCTGGCACCATCATAAATCTTTAGCTGAGCTCTTTTGCAATTAACAGCTTCTTCACATTTTCTTAAAGTTTTTTTTTTTAAAGATTTTATTTTTAAGTAATCTCTACACCCAGCGTGGGGCTCGAACTCACAACCCCAAGATCAAGAGTCACATGCTCTACTAATTGAGCCAGCCAGATGCCCCTTAAAGGTTTTAGTTCAAAACATATCACACATATAGGGGCACCTGGGTGGCTCAGTCAGTTAAGCATCTGACTCTTGATTTCAGCTCAGGTCATAATCTTAGGGTCGTGAGATTGAGCCCTGTATTTGGCTCCATGCTGGGCATGGAGCCTGCTTAAGATTCTCTCTCTCCCTCTTCTTCTTCCCCTTTCCCCAAGCTTGCATGCATTCATGCTCTCCCTCTCAAAAGAAAAAAAAAATATATATATATATGTATGATATATACAAAAGAGTGTCCATAATGCATATGCAGATTTTAAAGAATAACAGTAAAATACATCTTTGTGTACCCAAACAGCTTAAGATACAGAATTGTAAAAATAAGTTTTCAAACCATTGTGCTCCTTACTTATCACCTTCTCTTCACTATTCCCAAATTTGTGTTTGTCATTCTCATGCTTTTCTTTATACATTTACTACCAATTTGTTTCTTACTATTTTTAAAGAAAGATTGAGAGTTCATAAATTCTTTTATGATCTATTTTCTTGTTAACACTCTCCATCTGCCACCTTTTTAAGGCTCTTCTGTTCTCAATTGGGAGACTGTCATAGATTTTGAAAAATGTCTTGTTCCCCATGATCATTTTTTTTCTCCACTGCTTAGTTTTTGAGGGCTTCCTCTACCCTCCTCAAAACTCCCTCCCCTAATCGCCCAGTGTCTATAGCCACGTTTATGGATAATGCCCAGCATCATCCATCTGGTCCAACGCTCCATGGTGTGGTCCTGACATTGGCCTGAATGACCGAGGCAGGAAATTTCCACAGTCTCATCTCATTCCTTATGCTCTTTACCCTGTGTAAGAGCTGAGTAAAAAACAATTAATATTTTACAAACATAAATGGGATCTTTGAAACCTATTTGATGTGTCAGTATGCCAAAGGCTAAGGCATCACAAAAGGAACTGAATGAGGTGGTCACTGAACTTACTCAGTTTCCTCTTCTAAATTAAAATCTAGTGCCAGACACCAAAAGGTTTCCTTTCTCTGTCCTTCTGCAATTAAAAAAAAACCCCTTGGTCACTCTATGCTATTTCTATTCCACCCACTTCCTATCATCTAATGATGCTATTTGGCAAACTAATATTACAAGGATTTTTTATTAAAATAAATATAGCTTTAAATGGAAACACTCAATAAAATATCTCAACAGATGTTCTTCCTGCAAAGGAAACAGAAGCACAAAAATTCAAAACTAATCTATCCACCTTGCTCAATACTCTACTGTTTGTTTGCTGTGGCCATTGATTTCCGTAGGTAATAACAGAGGTTGAGAAGAAGTAAGCTCGAAGGTGGATGTTTTTGTCATTCACAAAGAAGCTTCTGCATTGCCTGCTTCAGACAAAAAAGTAAAAATTTATCTTGTGCAAAAAAGGATAACTATTTCAGAGTACAAGAACACTTCTGTGCTCTGAAGATAACTATTTCAGTGTAAATATACCACTTTCTCATGGGCTATGAAGTCAGATGACGACTGATTTAAACCATACAAACATTAGAGTCAGACTGCTCTATTTATTTTGTCTCCTCTTTTAAGAAAAATTTCAGAAAGGAGTTCACATAACCCCAACCCTAATCCTTTAGCCATCAAATAAAGAATCTTAGATAAATATAAGTATGACTTAGACAGACTGGAAAATATTTGGATTCCTCTACTGATTTATGTTTTTTATGTGCAATGTTGTAGAGAACATTTTTAAAAATCAACTAATAATGTATATATTATGCTTTGGCCCCAAGATACAAAAATGTTATTTAATGAGACTTAATTTATCCACAGAAAAGACACTTAATTTTAACAAGGTTATCCAGAAGTTATTGGGACGAGTGTGGTACAAGCATATAAGTCAGCTGACAGCATCCTAACTGAGCTCGGAGGCAGATTAGGATGGAATTATCAAATGAAAGAATATGACAGGTTCATGATCAATTTCCATTTGAAATCCACCTGCCACAAAGATGTTGCTTCTCTCACACTGGTGGAGCAAACTCCATGTTAGAAATGACAAAAAAGGAGACAAAAGAAAGCTATTTTGAGGACCTCATAAGCCATCCGAGCATCAGGTAAGTAGGGTAGACATCAGTTATCTACTTGGTACTTCAATTCCACAGAATCGCCTTCTCAAGGGAAGCCAAGGAAGTTAGTTGTTGCCATGTCCTGACAGATAGTTCACTACTGCTGGCAACATCTGACTTAGATGAGCTATTTCCTAACGGGACCCACTGTGGTCTTGGAGAATTCATTTATATAGTTTTTCTTGCATATAGAGTTCCTTACAAAGAATTCAATGATGGCTGTATAACAGACTGAAAACAGACAGGGGATGAGATCAAGGGCACCTGATACCACTACTGGACTTGGATTCTGCGGTCTTGAAAAGTTTTGTCTACTGATAAAAGTCTACACATATCTTTAAAAATCTATCTAGTCGTTTCCATGATGACAAGGCCAAGAGTGGCAAAAATGTCCACACACATTGTCCCCATTGTGCCTGGAGAAGAGCAGTTCCATGATGGCTTCCATTTTGTTCAATCTATTTTATACAGTTGTATTTAAAAGCATAAACACAGATCTGTCGACTGGTATAATTGTGCATCGTGGTGCACGAATTTCTCAAGTTAATAGGTTACAAATGTCATGAAAAGTCCTTATGACCAGCATATGACCAGTTATTCAAAGGCTGCCAATTCACGACTATTCTGAATGCAGCCCAATTTGCAGACACTGTGACCACTCTATTGCAAATGCACCTACAATGAGCAGCGAGAAGCCTGATAACGCATTAGCCGATGTCAGCGGGTCCTGCAAGTGACCGAAGAACTTCATCAAGGAAAGAACTGAAAGATTTGCTTCAATTCTGCTTCACAATCCAATGTGTTCACTGAACATGAAATGTTAAGTAAGGGCTGATTTGTTCTTTGGGAGTGTGACAGACAGAGTTCAGCAACATCAAGACCCCACAAAACTCCCAATCAAACAAAAGGGCAAAGAGTCACGCCTTCTTTGCCGCTGGAGACTGAGGTGATATTGATGCCACATGTTGCTTCTTAGGCATTTTAATTAGTATCCCCTGTGAACTTTCTGTAGCATTAAATAGAAAGAAAAGAGATTCTTAAACACAGTCAATCTGACAACACTACAATAATTTCTGCTTAGCTCACGGTGCTGAGAACATGGTGGAGGGAAATCAGTGAAGCAACACTCATGTTAGATGGTGAATAGAAGTGAACATAAGCTGTGTGGGTAGATAAAATGCTCCAAGGGCACAATGGCACAGCTTGATTTGCAGTGGCCCCACCATCAAATGCTGGGGTAGACAGCAACAGGAGACCATCCTGGGCAGTGGAAGTGGGACAGCTTTTATGAGCAGACTCTTTGGAACTCTTCAAGGAAAAATGTGGGCAACTTTGGCCTATGAGCAATAGACTCTGGGAACAGAGAGTGGTTAAAGAGTAAACCAAAGAATTATTTACAAGAGCATGGAAGGTCCTGGCTTTCACACTGCTTATTTTAGCCACACATACTTCATATGTTTGATGACAGAATTAAATTCAGGATGATCTCACTAAGCTGGATGGGTCATTCCAACAAAATGGAATTTAATAGAGATAGAGGAGAATTAATTATATTTAGACCCAAAGATATAAATCCAAGAATATATGAGTTGTGGCTTAGCAGCCTTATGTGGATAAGACTTGAAGAGCTGCAGTCAGAAGCCAACAGTGAAGCAAAGTTAATCAACAAATTAGATTAATTATGCAGAAAAAGAGGAGGCTAACCCTATTTATGGACCAAAGGTAGTGCACTTGGGTTCTGGATGCATCCATGAGGAAGGTGCCCAAAGAAGAGGAGCACATGAAATCACTGAAAATCCTCACTCAGAGGATATGAGAACTCAAGGACATTAGAAAGCCTTCACATTCTTGAAGGGTTATGATACAGATAAGAGATCAGAGTTATTCTATGAGGCTTTTATGGGCAAAATTAGAGCCAGTGATGGACATTACACTTTAATCATTCATTCAACAAATATCTGTTGAGCTCCTATCATGTGTCAGGCATTATGCTAGGCAGCAGAATTGTAAGGTAAGAGAAATTCTCCCCAATACTCAGAGCTTTCCAGAAACAAACTGGGCTGCCTTCTGAAGACAGTGAGTACATATTTGCTGAAGATATTAAGGCAAAGTTGGAAGCTACACTTCAGTCTTAGACCGGTTGGAATTGGAAGAGATGAATTTTAAGCTCCCTCCCTCAGAGTGGCTTATGATCATCCATGTGCTACACTGTGCATCTCTCTTTTTCAGTTCTTCCACACGTTAAGGAAGAGGCTAACTCACTTGACATGGTTTTCAGCAGAAAGCAACAACAACAACAAAAAAACACTGGTGAATTTAAACAGAAAGGGCATTTATTAAAGAGGATACTGGGTGTCTCATAGACTCTCTAGAAGACCTGCAAAGCTGGTCTGGGGCACACCTCTGCTGCGAATGATGAGCTCACATGACTATCAAGGGGCACTGGATGGTGCTACAAGGAAACACAGCCTGAAAACTGCAGCAAACTGCCACCATTGCCCCCCGTCCCCCACTGGAGCAGATTCCATGCATTCCCTAACTCCTCACATCACCTGTCTCTAATTTAATGTCTGGAGGGGATGAACTGGACAGGCAGAGCCTGGATCATGGGCCTAAGTCCCAGCTATAAAGGAGACTGGAGAATCAAGTATCTGGCATTTTCAGCTTTGATTGGTGGGCTCTGCCTCCTAAGACAGGGGAGTCTATGAGGGTGTTCAGGTGCTGAGAGTCCCCAAAATCTAATAATGATATAAAAACACTCAAAGGAAGTTTAACAATTCTTCCTCCAATAATACTTCAACCAAGCCAAAAACTGAAACATAAAGCCAAAAGATGAGAAAATTGAAGTTGGCAAATTAACTTCCCTAGTATCACAATGAGTATTTGTTTCTCCGAATCCCTTTTTAGGAAGAATTCTGATAGTCACGGTCACTCACAAACATGGTTAACAATGATTAAAAATTGTCATACTGGGGTTTGAATGGAATTGATAACAGGAGCAAAACCCAAGAGAAACTAGGGAGTTTCAGGTTGTATTATGGCAGATGGGTTTTAAGTCAGCCTGTTGGAAAACTAATTACTGCAGCAGTGACCAAGAATAACTTACTAGTATCACAGGACTGGAAGAAACCTCCAGCAGTCAAGAAATCCATCACACAGTGTCCCCAGGGCCTGCATTTCCAAAAAAGATGGCTGGCAGCCCCCGTTCTCTAAAAGCCTCTCGAGAAGGTCATTTGATAACCTCCCTAGATAAGCGAGGATAGCAGATGTCATATATCTCATGGTCAGAATGTTCTTTGAGAATGTTCTTTCCATCCACACTCCCCCACCCCCAATAAGGAAAACAGAGAGGAGGGGCTCACCATCGCTTCCATCAATTTCATTGTGGTTTCCAAAGGACAGTGATGGGGGTCAGAGCCAGGGTAACCTCACACCACCGTGATGCATCCACTGGGACATTCCAGACTCTGGGTGACACTTCAGAATGCCAGACTTCCTCCAGGAAGTGTGAGCATGCTAATCGTGCCCCTGGGACAGGTGGGCACGTGGAGAGAGAGATTAGCTTTCCCCACAGCTGTCAAGCTGGGGCCTCTCATTAACACCCACGTTTCTCTGTCTTTCTTTCTTCCTTTTTTTTTTAGGTCCTTTGACTAGCTTGTGTACTTGAAGTATGTCATTGAAAACTGCACAGATGGGATCTACCAGATCATGAGAACGCTTTCACAGCTTTTGAAAGTGTGCTGGGTTTCTTTCCTTAAGAAAAAAAAAATCCTGTATTCCAATTTCTACCCATTTCCCACTCTCTTCCTGCTTCAGAAATAGACTATCACAGAAGATAATGTTCCAAGTAGTAATAACCAATAGGGCAATAATTAAAATCTAGTTCTTTTGATTTGTTTTTTAATCCTAAAGCAGCTAATTGTATCTGCTAATCTTGTCTTCATAGTTCACAGAGAGGGCACAGCATTTGAAATATATTCAACATTAGCCGCAACCTACTGAAATTCAATGTTGGGCCAGAAGGGGAGACAGCAGGGCAAGCAAGAGGGGCGTCTGACAGGTGGTGCCCTGAGGGAAGATGTGTCCTAAAGCAGGAGGGACTTGGGGGAGGGGTCTTTTATCTTGTTATGAAAGTTCTAGAGAAGGGGTTGGGAGTTTTTGTATGGAAACAGCAAGATAATGAGGAATGGAGGAAGAGTACTGAGAACCGAGTCTGTCTTCAATGACCCTGTGGCTTCCTGAGCATTTTAATCAGTTTCATCCACGATCCCCTGAACAAAATCAAAGAGGCAAAGAGGATAAAGTTACTATTCTCTGGATAGACACTGTGTTCTCTTTGTATGAGGCTGTCTCTTTGTATAAAGAAGAAAGGGAGCTATGCGAAGATCCAACAGTCCCATTTTTAATTGAAGTTCCTAGTTCTGGACTTCTAGGTGGCCCCTGCCACACCTACCTGGCCCCAGCCAGCTCAGGGTCTCACTAAACTGACCCCAAGCAAAGTGGATCCCCTGGAAGCTTATACAGAGAGGGCTGTAGTCTATTCAACACAGGCCCAGGATTTGGAACAGATGATATTAGCAATCTTCCCAGAAAATACCCAATTTATTTGTAATGGCTTGGCTGATAGAATTATAGTACATTTTAATTCTCAGAAAAGACCTTCCATAAAAAGAAGGTACTCCCTCAATAAACCCCGCACCTACTACGCTCATCTGTCCCGTGTAGGGCTGAAGCAGACGGGAAGGAAGAATTAGATATGACTAGGATAGACCTCCTACTTCATAAAATTCCAGTAATATAACCTTGAAAATGATGACATCTGTCCTGAGGAAGTGTTGGGACGGACACAGGCCTTTATTAACTAATAAGAAATGTTGAACAACAAGTATTCAAATGTGTTTATTTCCCTAGAAGGGCCACCACTGTGCCCTTTCAAGAAACGTCAGGGGAACACAGCTCATCCTGGGTTACCCCAGGTAGCACCCCAGTGTACATAGGGATGTACCAGATTGCAATCAAAGCCAAAGCATAATGACAGAGGGTCTCTTTTATGGAAAGATATGAGGGGGGAATGAGATATTCTTTAAAACTTGTTACTTGGGGATGCACTCAAACTTCTGCTCTTCTTTGTGAGCTTATGTCATATCCCTTTCCTGAAACCTCATAAAGAATAGGAATCTTTATGTTCAGTGAGAGATTGGCTGGATAACGAAGAGCCTGCATTATGGAGTTCACCACACCAAAGTGAGCAGGGCGCAAAGGGCTAGAGGACATGACATCAGCCAGGGCTGTGAACTCATGATTCCTCAACCTATCTGCAGGGATCCCATTAGTAAGTTTTATAGAAAACGAATTTAGAATTTAGAAATGTGAGCTTGGTGGTCCTGTGGGTCTATCTCTTACTTCGACACCAGTGCTGGGGCCAAACAGAGCTGACCAGCCTCTGAAACCCCTTCAAGCTCCTCCCCAGCCTCACCCTGGGAGCCATCTCCTGAGCTCCCCTCTGCCTCTGGCAACAGCGAACACTTTTATCTGTGGTTGGCATCTTGTTGCTGACCAGCCTTGAGCTTCCAGATTCAGCAGAACGACTCCTTTGGGGTAAGATCACAGCCAGCTGCCCGGTCAACCAGCATCAGCCTCCAACCGCTACTTCCCTCTGGACCTAGGCTTCCACCCCAAGGATGTGGTCTTTGTAGAACATGGGCTTTTTATCCCTAGCTGGTGGAGGACACTCCCGCCCTCTCCTCAGGAAGCTGGCCGGGATGACTGAGATCCCTGCCTGGACAGTCTGGCTCTGCAAAGAACCCGCACCAGCCCTCCTGGATGGGCCCACACAGACCCCATCCCTGTGACTTCCTAGAAAACCACTTCCTAGATGAGCTGGGTGAGCGCCTGACCCTCTTCTGCAGTCTGGCAGGCTCCCACACGGGCTATGCCAGGAACCCTGAGAAAGGCTGGCCCTCAAAGACTAGGGACCTCCTGGGCCTTTGAGGGAGCTTTTTAACCATGGGGAGCCTTCCAGCCAAGCTGTGGGATGAGGAAAACAATAAAGCTTTTGCCGGAAAAAAAAAAAAAAGAATTAGCAACTGTAAGAAGGAATGTTTGAAAAATTACCAATTATACAAAGAAACCACTCTGTCTCTCAAATTGGTTTAAATTCCATAAAATATCAAGAATTTGGACTTGGGTAGTAGACTGCTGAGTTTGACTGCTGGCTCTGTCACTTAGCAGTTACCTAACCTCTCTGCATTTCAGTTTCTTCACCTATAAAATAAGGAATAGAAGATTACCTGCCTCAGTGGGATTCTACAGGTAATAGGGGCACAGCAAAGCACCAGGCCCATTAGGAGGCACTCACTCTCAAGACATATTAGCTATTGTTATTATTATTAAATACGTATTTACATTATGACACAATGCATTGTTCTATTTCTCACCTCAATGGATCTCTATGATTAAACAGATTAAAAACCTGATTAAACTGAATAAAATTCCAGATTGCCTTAATGATAAGGAAATGCTCATAAAATTGTCTTATTTTACAGATGTTTCTTCAAGGCTGACTCTCAATCCATAATTACGTGAAGGCAGTGCTGTGAATATTTTGATTTTACACGACAAAAATGTTTTTAGAAATAAATGACCAAGGTTACTTGTAATATGAACTCTGAAATCACAGCAATGAACTTTTCAAACTTTGTTACGTTAAAATCCATTGGTCTATCTGGTGCTTTGAATGAATCTTTTGCATATGCACAATTATGTGACATTATGCACTGGTCATTTGGAAAATACTGGTTCACTGAATTATACAGATCTTCCATATATTAATAACACATTTCATTACAGAACATCAAAACATCACGTTTGTTTATATTACCAACAGTCTCATCAAAAAAGTCCTTCAGTGTTGAAGTTAAAGTAGCTGTCAAGCCCCTGGTGGCAGATACAAGTTTTCTAAAATTTTTTTTTAAAGATTTTATTTATTTATCTGCGAAAGAGAGAATGAAAGATAGAGAGCACGAGAGGGAAGAGGGTCAGAGGGAGAAGCAGACTCCCCGCTGAGCAGGGAGCCCGATGCAGGACTCGATCCCGGGACTGCAGGATCATGACCTGAGCCGAAGGCAGTCGCTTAACCAACTGAGCCACCCAGGTGCCCAGTTTTCTAAAATTTTAATTTTTGCTTGAAAGCTCAAGTTTAATCATTAGCCACAAACACTGTCAGTTTTCCTTGAAGTGACAATTTCACTTCATTTACTTTTGGGAAAATGTCTGCCAAATACCAAGTTTGAGAATCACAGTCGGTCTCTCAGCTATTCTTTAAGGTAAAACCGTGTTCCGTTTTACTTTAGTGCCAGTAAGTGGCTTTTTTCAAGACAACCACCCTACTCGGGTAGGCAGGCAGTAGAAGAAACTTACACATATTTCCCACTTTTACAGAGTATTAGAAAGACACGTACTCAGCTGTTGAGATCAAATTGATAAATCCATGTGTATTAACCAAGGACATTCTTATATGAAACTGACAGTTTTTGTTTTGATTTTTAACTGTGAGTATACAACAATGAAGAATACAATGTATACTAATAAAGTTTGGTGGCCTTGCTTTGATGCATACTAGGGCATCTGAGTTTTACCCTCCATTGTAGTCACATCTAGTTGAATGTCAACACAGTGGAAAAAAATGACAAAACAGCATTTTTGTATTATTGTGAAGATAGTTTTGGTATTGTGTACCCATCCTAAGGGTCTCGAGCTGTCAGAGACTACATATTTGAGAACTGCTGCCTTAGGTAGATTCCTTCATCTCTCTATGCCTCAGTTTTCGTATCTGTAAAATGGAGATAATTCATGGCATATATCCCATAGGGTTGTTGTGAGGACTAAACAGAACAAATCTGGTACAGACCAAAGAACAAAGCTGGTCTATGGTAGGTGCCATATAAAGACTGGCTAAAAGGGACCTGGGGATCACTTGAGACCCTTGGTTCATTCAGATGTGATAAAAATAATCACCTCGGTGGTTAAAACAAAAAGAACATCTCTCAGTCATCTCCACTGAAAAAGTTCTCATTGAGTACTTCCCAGAGATGTTTCAAAAGATGACCTGGTCAGAGACTCCTTCAAATGCCACAAAAATGATGCCACTCTTTAAAAAGCTCTCATCGCTATAATTGCCCCTGTTGTGGCCTGCAAGTCTGCCTTCCCCACCTCTGCGTGACTTTCTGAGCATCTCTTCTTAGGGGTTGCCAGGGAATCACTGGAAATACCGGAGGAAAAAAGCTGACATTTACTTATATTTCTGTGTTTATGTGTGTCTGGGTTCTCACAATATTGTGACACAAGACAGAGATGAGAGATTGCCGGACCCTGAGCGTGCTGTGCGGTGTCAGCTCTCTGCAGTTTAGCCTGGTTTGTAAAAACGAGCAGATTCAGGACAAAAACATCTGTCCCTTTCGCCAACGAGATAGGAAACTGCTATGGGTTTGTTTACTCCTGATGGTACTAAGATGGTGTTTTAAAATGAAAGCAGACATAGATGTATACTGCAAAATACAAACTGAAATGAATTTTTAGGAGACCTTTTTTGCTTTTGTTTTGAGCGCTTATTAATGATGGTGCTCGCAGGCAATTTGCTCTGCGCGTGTCTCTTCAGCTTCCTCCTGTCCTGGTCAGAGCACTGCAGCCTGGGGCCTCCCCTCTGAGCCTCAAACAGGCCCAGATCTGTCCTGCCTGAGGCCTGTTGCTCAGGATGCTCTCCTTCACCGCCTCTCATCTCCCCCACTTCCAGGGCACCTGCGACTTCTGGTTGCTCCCTGACTCTTGCTTTCCTTTGTCACCTCATCCCCAATCATCTACTATTCCTGGTGGTTCCCAAGGACTCAGTCCTGAGCCTCCTTCACTTCTCACACCAAACTCATTCCCTAGGCTATGCCGTACACTCCTCTGGCTCCAAAATACCATTTGCCTGTTAACTCCCAAACTTTCATGTCCAGCCCAGATCTATTGTTGAATTCCAGGCTCGTTTATCCAACTGCCTAGTTGGTGCATCCACTTGAATATCTCACAGAAATCTCAAAATGGCTGTAACAGAACTCTTGGTCTTTTCTATTAAAATTCCTCCATCCTGGCCACCTCAGGGAATGTCCACCCTGTAAACCCACTTGCTGTCTTACTGTCACGTCCACTTCATCAATGTCATGTCGATTCTACCTCCAAGAGATATTTTATATCCACCTACTCTGACCCATCTCCAAAACCACTGCTTCAGCTCAAGGTCTCACCACCTCTCACCTCTCTCTTAACCTGTCTCCTTGCTTCCCTCCTCACCCACTTCCATGCTTCACACAGCAGCCAGAGTACGCTTGGTAAAAGAGGAATCACATCATGTCGCTTCCATGCTTATGGCCTTTGGGATAGAAACCAATCCTTAATGAGCCTACCTGGGGTGCCTGGGACATGCATTTGGCATGTCATGAGACATCAGGAAGAAATGTCCATCAACTGCTGTGTTGGGGGCTTTGTAGGGTCCTAGCAGGCTGGAACCACCATTGTGAGAAATGAGCAAGGGAGTGGACTAGAAACGTGAAGGAGATACTGAGAGCCCATGAGTGGTGGGAGCCATTAACAGTTGTTGACACCACTGACAGGGAACCTCCTTTATATGGAAATTGTCACTGGCACTTTATTAAAGACCCTTATTCCATAGCCATACATTCACTGCATGTTCACAGAACACATGAAGCCAGCATGACTATTTCTGGAATGCAATGGAAACGTTAAGTGAAACATGAAACTATTCTACAAGCATTATATACTAGTTTTACTTAGAAGCAGACTATAACTTTTATTTGCCACTAGTATAGATGTTGCTAAACAGAGACTAGATACTATCATCTAGATACTAGGTGTTCATTTCCTTCCATTCAAAAACAATGTAATTCACAAAAGAGTGCATTCTTCATTCATTCAACAAGTATTCACTGAGTCCCACTGTGTGAGAGACACTATCCAGGTGCTCCAGATAAACTGGTAAGAAAGGTATGTTTATACAATGTATGCTTAATAAATGTGTCAAATGAAATCACCGTTATTGTATCCCATCTTCAACACTTCAACACTTCCCAATGCCACAGACGTGATGCTATAGATGAATCTACCTCGATTAGCTAGCATTAAACATTGCAAAAGTACCTCACACTTAAGTTCTATGTTGAAACAGACATCCAAAAAACGTAGCTCTGTAGTAATATGTAGGAGAAAATGGCAGGAAAAGGAAGTTTGTGTAACCTTTGTGGTAATATTCTTTAGGTCAGCAAGAGCTTAGCTTGAGTTGAGAAGAAAAATCAAGGCAGGGCAATTTGACCTCGGAATAAAACTCTGGTTGAATTTTAAGTGGCTAAAACACAACTTTTGGGAGAAATTGTTCTTGCCATGGAACGCTCTTCCCGGTGTGATTAGACCCAGTTTCAATTTTTATTTATTTACCTTCTTGTACTTCAGGATGAAGGGAAAATTCCATTCAATAATCATCTATTTATTGGGACATATTAAGAGTATTTTTTACCGATTCATAGTGGATTTTTAAACAAAGCCTTCCAAAGTCTCATGACCTTTCCCTTTAATATGTTACTCTATAATAAGTAAATTTTAGTAAAAACAAAGGAAATGAAATTTGGTTCTGTCAGTAGACACTGACGTATATCTTCCAATTCTCATCATGTTCTCTGGGGCTGTGCTTCTGTGAAAATTGATACAATCTAAAAATAATCAATGATAAGAGTAAATTTAAGAACATGTAAGGCATTCAATCAATCACTTAAGAAAGCTGTCACTAAACTCTTGATTTGGCAACATGAAGTTTCTCAAGTGAAAGAGTGGGTGGATGGGTGATTCCTGTTGCCTGCCAACATGCTTTGTTTTATAACTCCTATTCACCAGCATCCTGGTCAGGACACTTCATATAGATTTAAGCAGCAATCCTCTTCACCTCCTTTGAATCTGTAAGCCTATGGAATATCTTTCAAATATCTGAATTAAATGTGGACAGAGGTTAAAAAAACTAGACAACCAAAGAATTAGTCACTTCCAGGGATGTCATGTTTTCTTTTTGTGCCTGAAGCCAACACTCAGGGCAGCCCAGGAATCTGTTGGATAGAAGCAATGAAGCAATAACTCATAGGGGCTGAAAAAAGTCCCAGAGCTGGTCATGGGGATGGAAACATAGAGCATGCAGTTCTAAAACTGTTTTCCAGATTGTATTCTTTAACAAAGATACCTATTATTTATGCTTTTGAAAAAAGTCAGTGACTTCCCCATGCAGCCCATAATGAGTTCTGCAGATTCATGGAATTCCTTTCTTGAAATCATTTCCTTTACCTGAATTTTTATGTTTATACATATTATCCATCTCCAAGCTTATTTAAATTCAGATTGTGAACAGGGGCTATGTTTATATCTTCTGGGATATGCTCATCAACTTCCTAGTAGCTCCATAAATGTCTACATAACAACAATATTAATAAGAGTAATGAAGCATTACATAAAAACTACACAGTGTGTATCAGTTTTTCTTCCATTTCCTTGAGGTGCTGTTAGCCACTTTTGTAAAATTCCTCTATTAATTTGAGGTAGGGGAATGGTCAGAAGTTCCCTGTGAAGGTAATTCTGAGCTCCTGGATAGTTTACTCAGAGTCAAGTGGGCATAAATAACTGGTCTTTATAATCTCTTATGTTTTGTAAAAGCGGCAAAAGAAATTGGTCATCATTTCACACGTGGCCAGGTTCACAAGCACTCAGGTCTTGCCAATGTGCCCAAGGACCGCATCTGTGTTCTTGTGGAAATATGGGAAAACCTGGTCTTCTTGTCTTCGTTTCTTCTTGAGTTTTTATGGCCTTTTCAATTATTATTAATGTCCATGGGAACAGCTAAAGTAACTAGTCTTTTAGGTCTGAGCTATCATCAATTATCACTGTAACTTTCATTAGAATATTAAGGTAGTTAAGGACCAAATAGAAATAGTTCCCTTTATTAATATCATTTAAAATAACAATGAAAGTGGTAAGATGGTTATATGTTCATTACATTGCTAATGAAGCCCGACCAATAACTCAACGCTGGGTTCCTTGCAGAATATCGATTTGAAGTATCATCGGCCAAGATCATTTGATAAGAGACACGTAAAATTAGTACCAGGATTTTACTTTCCAAGGATTCGTCTTTGAAATTTTGTGGCTAGTGGTTTCATTTCTAGCCCGCTGAGAAATGTAAGGTCCCCTGAAGCGAACTGGCCTGAGTCTAGTTGGAGGAATGCAATTATGATGCAACATTTGTACATCATATTAAAGTGGATGTCCATATTAAAGTGGACCTGCTCTCTGGTTGCAGGTCACGCACCCTGCGAGAGCCCCACTGAGGCATCTCCCAGGACACAGCTCATCCTGAGGCTCTGACTCACAGTGCCGGGGCTGTTTTTCCTCTTGGGAAAGACCAGACACTTGCCCTTTATTAAAAAAAAAAAAACAAAAAAAAAAAAACAAAAACTCTAAGATGAGTCACTGGTAAAATTAGTTGGCATTCTGAGGTGGCGGGTGGAGATCAGGGTTTGCAACGGGGCCATGTGATGAGCTGGATGATCCTGCCGGCTGCTGCCCAGGCCGTGTGGGTTGGGTTTTTAATGGCTGTGCCACATGGAGAATCCCTCGCTCTAGGATTCCTGGTGTGGATCTCATCATGCGGCGAGGACTCCCACTCAATTTCAAAAGGGTGCTACCCACCCTGGGGGGGAAAAAAAAAAACAAAAGAAAAAACCTAGCCCACTGAGGAGATGTGAAAATACACCACCAGGGAAACAGATGGCTTAGGAAGAAGCAATCTGGAATAATAGTGAGGGTGTGGGAGTCGAAGTGCAGGCTGGGTGAGGAGATCAGAGAGGAGGGAGCGGGCATCAGTATGTGGCGACAGATGACAGCGTGTTGTTGTTTGGGAGGAGCAGTTGGAGGAGGCCAGGGAAAGCGAAGTAATGCATAAGGGCTGCAGCGCAATTAGGAAAATGCCCCTTCTGTCGAATCCGTCAGCCCCGCTTGGTTCGGATGGAGAGAGAGCACTTGCTTCGCCCAAGGAAGCAGAGGTTACATGCTATTCCAACAGGCTTTCTGTTTCTGATCGAAACAAATCCAAACTGAGCTAATTTGTGTACAGCTGCAGGCAATATAAACATGGCTGTTTAGAATTCTGTACAGAGTATGGGCCTTTGTACTCCATACTTCACCGAAGTTAATAAGTAGGTGTCAAACTCTGAATTAAAATTCCCAGAAGAGGACGCAGCACAAAGGACAATAAAAATGATTTTTAAATAATCATAGGGATAAATAGCATCCACTTCTGACAAATGTTAAGTGCTGGCATAAAATGTTATTAGGCTACAGAGATCGTCTTTTGTTCGGGAAGTATGTTTTATTCTCCAGTCATGTCATTCATCATCCTAATGAGCCCTCAAAATGTAAATTAAATAGCAAAGACGGATTCCTTCGAAAAGCATCTTTGTGCTAGGTGTTAAACCATTTTTCTACTTTTATGCTATATATTGGTTCACGTTTTCATTGGGAAAAAAATAAGCCTTCAATACTTGAGCACTTTATGGGGTAAGTTCATGCAATTCATATTTTCAGCAAACAATTCATTCATTCTCCAGTACTATGGGTTCTGTGATTTCAAAAAAAAAAAAAAATCCCATTTTAAAATGCCCTGTAAATTACGTTTGATCCAGAAAATCTTAGAAACCTGTGCATGCATTTGCTTTGTTGTTTTATTCAGAAATGATTTGGTCCAGGGACGCCCTCAATGGGAAAGGATTAGTGAAAATTTCGAACAGCTTTAGTTTACTGAACCAAATGCATTAATGGCTAAGCAAACACCATTTCAACCATTAATGATAAAAGAAGAAGGTCATGAGCCAAATTAGTTGTGATTTCTTGTTATGTATTGATAAGAACATTACCTGTCCCTATGATGAATAGAGAAATCAGGGTTTTATACTTGACCTGAATTTATGCGAGCACACACACAACAGAAGTGACTGAACAGCCCTGCTAGGGAGGCATCCAGGAAGAATACACTGAGAAAGGAAAATAGCAGCAAATCATGTCTCATTTCGGCATGATTGGTCCTCATTTGCCTCTCTCTCTCTCTCTCTCTCTATATATATATATATATCTCCCCTCCCCAACCCATTCTCTCTTACTGCAACATATAAATCATTCTTTGCATTCTTTGGTTGTCCTTGCTTATGTGAGGGCTCAGTTGACCATGTGTCTCTCCAGCTCTTAGCTCTGTGTACGTGTGAGTAAATGTATATAAAATGAAGATAAAAATAATTACACTGTTGAGATTTACATGATGTCCAGGGAAAAGCCATTAATCTGCACAAGGGGGTTTCTATAGCCCCATTCTACAGGATAAACTATAATTAACCAATCTAGATATTCTAGAGATACTACATTTTATGAGGTCAAAATGCTAGAGAAATATCCCATAGCAGAGATTGAAACCATCCAGCTAGGAAAAGGTAAGCCAGTAGACAGCATTACATAGAAGCCTGGGTTCCTCAATGACTAGTGACCAACTGTTGGCCTGGCTTAGCATACACCCCCAAAGCCTGTCCGGTTCATTGGCATTGTTGCCTCTGGGAAGCAGTGTCCAATGACGGCCTATCTCTAGATGAGTGGCATTTCTCTTTGAAGGTTTGGCTAATGAAAGAAAGCATCATGACAAATGGGAGGTCACAGTAAAGCCAGCATATTCTATTGAATGCTGTTTTAGTTTATTTATTTGGCTATTTCTAATGGAGAATTTTCTTTATTGAGCTGAACTTAATGCAAGGCTCAAGACTGTCAAAACGATAGTTGACCTCATAAAGAAACTCTATAGTCCAAACCCAAATCATGGCCACTTTATTTCTGCCTATCAATTTCCTAATAATGCACATTTTGATGGGCACGTGATTGGTTTATGATCTAATAACAATATTAATCAGGGAGGGAGAAGCTAATGCCATTTGTCAAAGAGGCCTTGAGAAGTACTGGTGAGAAGGGGACTAGAAGCCAGTGAAAGGGTGCAGTCTGAGAGATGAACTAAAGATTACTTCTGACAAAGGAAAACAAGGTGTTATTCTGTGCAATTTTTAACTCTGAAAAAGCGTTATACATTCAGAGACATATTTTTAAATGAAATTTAAGCCTCACCTGGAGTCTGGGAAGATAAATGGTTAGGATATCAATAAATTGTTTTATTTTTGACCCTAGGCAGGAAAAACAACGTACAACCCAGGGACTGGAAGGTGCCCTACTGTGAAGAATGTGCCTTTTAACCTTTGCAATATGTTAATAATATAAATTCACACCAATATGGCACCTTCACAGAAACACAGAACTCACACATAAAACCTTTCAAGTATAAAAGAAATAAGCCACCCCCTAAACGTTTTCTGAGAAAATTCCCAATGAAGAAGGATCTCACCGTTTGAATGCCTAGACTTTCAACCAGATCTGAAATTCCTGCAAATAGACCCCATGTTAAATGACTGACAGTACCACTAGGAGCTCCACAAAATAAAATACATGCTTCATTAGTCCCCCAGCTGAACTCAGAATCCTCCGGCTCAGAATAAATCTCAGCCTTTAAAAATAAATTCTCTTCTGAATTAACATCTCAGAATCATTAATCTTTGGAGTGACCCTTCAATTTCATATGGAAGAGAACCACTGCATTTCACAAAGGTCTTATTTCTTTTGGCACATCATGATTTCATGGAGAAAAGAGAAATAACATACGTTTTCTTTTATCATTTCTCCAGTCTTGCCCTCAAGGTGGCTTCTTTGTCCTCAACTGAAACATCCTAAATCTAAAATCAACAGATAGCCATCTACTGAATCAGAAAGGGACAAAAATTTAGTTTTAGGTATATGTGAAAATAAAAACAAGGCTAGGTGGAATTATTATAAATTTCAGGAAGAAGGAAGCACTGTGGGCAATAAAATTTTGCTAAATTCAAAATGGTTGGGATTTTGTTCTTCATTGCAAAAGACCTTACGTATCAGTAGACACAGAATGCAGCTTGATCACTCCACAAAGCCACCACCAAACATTAATAATGTTGATTTATTTAATAGGCCAAATGAAGAGATGAGGTCTGCGTGCCATAATGATAAATGTTGCCTCATTTCACCCATTGTGTGTGATACTAAAGATACAGACATCGTGGCTTAAATATTTTAGAGTCTGGTCTATAAAGCAATGCCACCATAATTCCTTCTTCAGCAAAGAACCATTTTGAAAAGCAAATAATTATTCTTTTATTTGCTTATTGATTAATCTAGATGTTCAAAGTTAGATATTAGTTAAAGCAGGATGTCACTGATATGAGGAATTCTTAATCTCAGGAAACAAACAGGGTTGCTGGAGTGGTGGGGGGTGGGAGGGATGGGTTGGCTGGGTGATGGACATTGGGGAGGGTATGTGCTATAGTGAGCGCTGTGAATTGTTAAAACTGTTGAATCACAGACCTATACCTCTGAAACAAATAATACACTATACGTTAAAAAAAAGAAGATAGTAGGAAGGGAGAAATGAAGGGGGGGAAATCAGAGGGGGAGACAAACCATGAGAGACGATGGACTCTGAGAAACAAACTGAGGGTTCTAGAGGGGAGGGGGGTGGGAGGATGGGTTAGCCTGGTGATGGGTATTAAAGAGGGCACGTTCTGCGTGGAGCACTGGGTGTTATAGGCAAACAATGAATCATGGAACACTACATCAAAAACTAATGATGTAATGTATGGTGATTAACATAACAATAAAATAAAATAAATAAAAAAATCAGGATGAGTCTATCCTGTCTACCAACTTTCACTGTGAAGACCACACAAGGTAGGTAGCAAAGGAGACACATGGTTGCTTAGGGATTGCTGCCCCCACTGTATTTGCTTCTCCTACCATCCTGGAACCTGTCCTCCCCTCTATCAAGGGTATTCATTGGAAAAATCCATGTTCTTCATTTTTGGTGTTCTTCAGCCAGAAACACCTCCCTAAAAGCTTGCCTGCCACCCACCCTTTCCAAGCAACACCATCCTCTACTACTAGGTTAATCTTAAAATATAGCTCTCACCATTCAGTTCTCCATGCTCCATGCTCCATGCTCCGAGCTTTAATGGCTCCCATCACCTAGAGGATAAATCTGCAGTCCATAGAGTTAAGTGCAACCCCTCACTAAGCCTTCCTGTTCCTGACTGGCTCATCTGGGCATTTCCTTCTAAACAGTCTGTGCATTCCTGCTGAGAGCCCCTCCTTTTTCCTCCTCCTCAAATTCTTCCTCTGAAGGTCTGCTCAAACCATACCTCACAATATAAAGACTTTCTCTCATCTTCCTGCTTTTTAAAAAAAAGATTTTATTTTTAGGTAATCTCTACACCCAGCATGGGGCTCAAACTTGCAACCTGAGATCAAGAGTCACATGCTCCACTGACTGAGCCAGCCGGGTGCCCCTCATCTTCCTGCTTAAAACCCAATGCCTACAACCCTTTTCCTTGATACTTATTCCCTTCTGTCTTACTGAGCTGTTATTTTTTTTAAAGGGGGGGTAGGTGGAGGTAGAGACAAAATCTTGAAAAGGCTCCCTGCCCAGCATGGAGCCTGATGCAAGACTTGATCTCACAACCCTGAGATCATGACCTGAGCTGAAATCAAGAGTTGGACACTTAACCAACTGATCCACCCAGGTGCCCCACTGCCTTACTGAGCTATTTTAATGTTCCACTTAAGTCTTACCAATACGTCTCTGAGAGCAGGAATTGTGTCTGGACTCCCATGCACATAATCTACACATGACCTAGTGCCTTACCCACAGAAAGACTAAATAAAAATACAATCATTTTAAGATTATTTTCCTACTCCCACCTTCAATTTGAGGAAACATGAGTCTCAGAGAGAAACTGCAGGCCTCCAAATCTGTGTTTATGCCCAGTGGTTGCCGGTTCCAGGGATGAAGGTACAGGGGCTTTTTAAGTCCCAAAAATTCCACCGCTAAGCCCTTCTAAGTTTGGGAGGTAGTAAAAAATTAGAAAGAACCCTTTTCCTGTTCAATGACTACTAACTTGTCTGTAATGGATCTGCTCATTCACCGTGTCCTACTGCTGCTTGGGAGAGAACTCAACCACTCACTTGGGCCATTTGAACAAGCTCATGTGGAGGATAGAACATATCTAGAAGGCCAGCTTTAGAATCTATTATGTGATAAGGCTTCTCCATCTACCCCCTCTCTGACTACATTATCGGCAAGGGGGGCTTACCTGTTGTCAACCAGTTTTATTTCATCTCCTACTGTCTAAAGAAGGAACAGAGAACATGTGGACAGTGAAAGTTTATTGATCCAGTTTACTCTTAGTGATTGATCTGGAGAAGGCAGAACAAGGCCTGAACCATGTGCACAGTTCTTTCCTAAATCCTCAAAATACATTTAAAAATATTCTTTAAACATACCTCTGATGCACCCTCTGTGTGCTATCTAAACCTGTTCACATCTTGTTCACTTACGCCTTGTTCATTTGTGCCTTTCAGATTTACTGTCTCTCTCCCACTTTGGAAAGGTTTTCATGACCCTAAAGATAGGTGCTCAGCTTCACCCTAGCTAGGTCTTATTACTTTCCACCCACATCCCACAACTGGGAGAACATTCATCTTATGCCTGGCCAGCTCTTGATAGGGAACTCCTTCTTCAGATTGGCCTTAGCCTACTCCAACACATGGATACTCCAAGAGGCCCACCACTAAATTAAAACTAATACACTGGAGTCACTAAGCAATTTTTTTTTTCAGGAACAAAGGAGGGACATACAAGGTCAGACAGCTCCTTGACACAGGATGGATGCATGCATTCCATGATGTCAGGCCTGGGGGCAGAGCTAAAAGCATCTGCAGCCCCTTCCTGTCTCCCCTCCCTGCTGGAGAAATGCAAAGGATGCAAGTTTGCCATTAGAAAAATCTCTAATTGCTTTTGGACTATTTTAACTTCAAGTCCATTGGATTAAGGTCCTTTAAAAAAAGGTCTGTACACCACATACCACGGAAGAAATTTTATTACCCAAAGTGAAAAAAAATTGATGACAGTAAGGCAGACCTATGCACAAATGACTGCCGTGGAAGAAATTCCATTCTAACATTTGATTTGTAGATTTCTTGAATGGCAAAGAACAACAGTATTCATAAAAGCATTTTTACTATGTTAATTTGGGAGTCTTCCTAAAAGTTTTATTTATAGGACCTCAATTTGGAAAAACTATCTTTAAAATAGTTTTTCAACTTCAACTTGTACCCAATGCTATAAGAAACAGCAAAATTTACTTTCCTTAATTCAATTTCCAGTGACACCTAATTTTTAAAAATTTCATCATTTACCATCTCTCAACGTCCCTTCATGGGATGGCTGAACTACTCTTGAACCCAAACCCGTATCACCAGTCAGTGTTTGGAACAGAAATGGTGGAAATCCTGGTTGGCCCTCACAGGTTACAGCTGCTTCCCTGGCCTGGTGGGTGGGGCAGGGACTGTAAAAGCAGCAGGTGTGCTGGTGGATGACAGCTGAGCTAATCTGTTCACCTAAAACTCTCTGTCATGTTCAATTTAGCCTCAATCTCTGGAATGGAAGGGGTCTAAGGCAAAGAGCAACTACAAATGCAGCCCTAAGCCAGAGAACCGGTCTCTGAGTCAGAAAAGATAAAAATTCTTTTTTTTTTTTTTTGGAAATGCAAAATTAGAGGCTCCTGGGAGGCTCAGTCGTTAAGCATCTGCCTTCGCTCAGGTCATGATCCCAGGGTCATGGGATCGAGCCCCTGCACTGCTCGGCGGGAGGCCTGCTTCTCCCTCTCCCCCTGCTTGTGTTCCCTCTCTCGCTGTGTCTATCAAATAAATAAAATCTTAAAAAAAAAGAAATGCAAAATTAGAGGGAAAAAAGCCCCCAAACTATTGTTACTAGAGTCACCTTTAGGTAAGAAAAGACCATGAACTCTTCCAGGACTCTGAGCCTTTCTTACAACTGATTATTCAGGGTAGGGTTGGCGTTGTGCTTGTTAATTTAGCATCTGCCTAATTTATGAAGTTGACTCTTTTTTCTAAGTGACACATCATCCCTACTGTCAAAATATCATAGTGTATATTCACAGTAATGTGGTTATCACACTACATTATAATTATCACTTAAATAGATGTACTTTTACCAGAAAATATAAGCTCTTTAATGTTAGGGGTTATTCTGTTATTCTTTTTTTCTTTCTTTTTTTTTTTCAAAAACATCCCGGTTCATAAAACAGTATCTGGAACATGATTAGCATTTAATAAATACACATCTTTGTTATTGTTGTACTTGATGACAAACACAGAGTACTTATTGTAAAAGGTCCTGTGTTAAACCCTTTCTACACTTTATCTGATTTGATCCTGCATCACGTCCCTGTGAGATAGTCTTACTTCCCCTCATCCACAGATGAGTTAACAAGGCTTAGTAAAATAGGTATAACTTATTCCAGATCACCCTGTCATAAGATGGAGAGACACACCTCGGTCTGGGTCTGTCTAACTCCAAATAGGCACATTACTGCAGGCTGCACCAAACATCCATTAACACACATGATTCTAAGAGTTACCTCCCTGCACTCATTCTCTGTAACCAAACTCAGCAAGTGCTATATTCATAACAAACACTGTCCTACACAGTCAAAACTTTGCATTGAATAGTTTTAGTAATGAACCTAATTAAACACTTTGGATAATTCCAAAGCAAGGGATGAAAAAAGTGTATTCCCAATAAAACACTGGGGAAGACGTAACTCTAAAAATAAAATACAAGGGGCACCTGGGTGGCTCAGTCATTAAGCATCTGCCTTCGGCTCAGGTCATGATCCTAGGGTCCTGGGATCGAGCTCTGCATCAGGCTCCCTGCTCGGCGGGAGGCCTGCTTCTCCCTCTCCCACTCCCCCTGCTTGTGTTCCCTCTCTTGCTGTGTCTCTCTCTGTCAAATAAATAAATAAAATCTTTTAAAAAAATACAATACAATAAAACTTCACTGTAATTTGAGAAAAATGAAGAGAGTGGGTGATGAAAGTATTGGGATAAATTAAACATATCTCACCTATAAAGCATAGACATTGAGGACATTATATGTAATTTCAAGTGAATAAAAACTGTCAATTAAGTAGAAGCTTCAGCATGTTGAATAGTATTTGAGCATTGCCATTTTAGGATAGTATTTCAATTTCTGTATTGTATTAAAAACTACATTCAGGATTTCATAGTTACAAGGCTAGAAATGTTTATTTAAATTAAATGTTATCATTACTCTAGTGCTTGTGGATAAGTATATTATCTTTTCCTTGATTTCTTCCCACTTCATCAATTTCTTTCTAAAAATTGTAATAGTGTGGTTTCTGCAAATCACCATCTTACAATGACTTTCATTCTTAAGTATTTCAGATAAACATTTAACCCAACGTAACTTTCAGAAGTCTCTTTCTTTATGCATTGTAATCAATCACTCGTACTTCTGAAAAGACTAAAGTATGTACATCAAAACTGTATCTTTTTAAAGCGTGCAGCTGTCTTTGTCAAAGCATTGCATCTTTTCAAGGAAATGTCAGCAATGTTATTCTTGGGCCTCCCTCTGCCCAAGAGGCCAATGAGGGCTGAACAATGAAGCCAACAAGACAGTTAATCAATAGCAGTCACGGCACCATTTTTTATCCTCCAGAATCTTCATTTTCAATGAGGTTTACATCATTAAAGTAAGAAAACGGGACCGTCAATCTCCATTGGTTTCAAGTGGTAGATGAAAGAATTAATTTGACGGTCATAAAAATAACGATGCAACTGTGCTTTGAGTCTTTAAAAATTCATTTTTGGGTTTAAAACCCAGAAGGACAGACATATTGCTGAGAAATAAAAGCACTGATTTGTCAATTCTTTCTTTTTCTCGTAGTCCAAATAGATTTCTAACAGATCTGAATGTCGTAAAGAAAAGCAACATGTTTCAATATGTCTGTTAAGATGTAATGAACAATATATTTGAAATACATTTATTATCAGTGGTACCAATGCCACTGTTTTTGAGTGATGTTGACACATGTCTCAACATGTGCTTTCATCATGATAGGTTCATATGAAAAGGAGTAAAAGCATCACATAACACCCAAATAACCACATATCCCCTTCCCAGGGACAGAAACAAGTTTTGTGGGCCCTAAAGGTTATCGGGCTCTTCTTCAAAAAAAAAAAAAAAAAAAAGAATGCAAAATATGAAAATGAAATTAGCTACAGGGCCTTATAAGAAGGCCACACAACCCAGGAGCCCTGAAATTAAAGCTTGGTTAATTCAGTGGTAAATCTACCCCTGCCTCATCCACTGAATACATGAGTATCGTTTTGTTTGTACACTGGCAAGTTCTAAATGAGCTAGGGTTTTCATATGGTCTTTTTTCCACAGTAGCCTCTCCTGACTTCCCCCAGATATTCTGTGTTCCTGTGGCCGAGTATGCCTTGGGAGAGAAGGCGTGGGACATCAGCTCAGCCCATAGGGTTCTGTGAACATTCTGGAAAACTGCAGGTGGCCATTCCCAGCCAATGAGGCAGCAGTGAGGGAAATGCCACAGCAGGTAAAGGAGTACTTTCTGATTTTTACACAATGTAGGCGGCCAACAGGATTATCATTAGGTATATGTTCAGAGTTTTCAGAACTGGCTTTATACATTTCCATGTTTTGCTTCTAATCATTTATTTCTAGCATTAATTTTCAATGGAAAATTCATCAGAAAGAACAAAGAATGGAGAGGAAGCAGAAGCCAGAAGAAACACCAAGACTTTGAACACTTGAATAAGATACATGCTTCGGCACCTCATTTTTAATTGAGACAAAAACAAAGCAAGCCCTGTTTAGGACAGCCATGATGCCTGGCCAGGCAAACAGAACGTTCCTGGGTCAGAGTGGGGAGAAGACCTGAAACAGGAGGAGGCGTGTGACTTTTAGGAATTTGGCACTTTCTCACCATCACCTTGTTCTCACAAAGGGTACCCTAGCTGCCCCCAACCCCATTCTTGTCCTTCAAACAGCAGGGGCATCAGAGATAGGCCCTGGTGCTCAGTTCTGTCTGGGTAGAAGTGACCTCACATGCCCCTGGCCTACCAGATGCAGGATCAAGGCCTGTCAGCTGGATCTTCCTCACCTCCATCATGGGAACCCAAGCGAACTGAGAGTTAGTTTCTTTGCTCAGTGGGATTTGCCTTCCCCGGGGCTGGTGTTTCTTTTAATGTAGGTTTATTATTGTTCAGGAATGACGACAGAAGACAAGTGATCAGAAGACACCTGCCACTGAAAGGATAACATGTTATTCACAGGTCCCAAGTGGAGGGGGCATACCACACCATGGGGGCCACCAGGGGAAGCTCTAGGGCTGGTCAGGAGGCAGAGGGAGCAAGGCGAAAATGTGACCAAGAGCCGGTATTATGCTTTACAAGGGAAGGAATGGGCGAGGTAGGGTAAGCAAGTGTAGGATTGGCTAGTTTGAATAATTTTAGTGGGCTCTACAGTACTGAGGCTGCCCCTAGTTGTCTGGTACCTGGGGTGATTAGAGCAGAGGGATAGTGGCCTGATAAAGGAGGTGGTTGGGGGTGTGGACCCTGGAGTAGTTGGTTGGTATATAAAAGGTGCACTCCCAACAGTCCAGTCATTTACATCTCTAAGAATCAGCTAGCCCTGGGAAAGGCAGTCCCTTCAGGGTCAGCCAGGTCCCAAGATGTCAAAGCATCAAAATTACAGAGTAAAAAGACATGATTGATCCAGGGGGGAAAGAAGAGCAGGCAGGTAATGTCCCAGCCAATAGCAAAGGCAGTCAGAGTCCCATTTAGCTTTCAGGATTCTGAGGCTAGGGAAGAAAGATTACCCTTGACCCTGCTTCAGGTGCAAGCTAGGAGGGTTACCAAGCCTTCACCCTGGTCCCTGTGACAAAAGGATGACAGTTGCTGGTAGACGTTTCACCCAACACCAAGAGAGCAGACATGACCTCACTGGGGGAGGCAATATCACCCCCATTTTATAAATGAAGACATTGGGGTTCAGAGAATTTGAAAGCACCTTTCCCAATGTCACACAGCTAGTAGGTGGTAGAGCCAGGATTTGTGTGCAGGACCTGGGTCATTCTACCTTTTAAGGCACTGGGCTTAAAGCCTACCAGATTTTTAAGGTCCCACACAAATATTTGAGAAATAAATATAGGGGCTCCAAAATAAAAAGAGAAAACTATAATATCAAAATTAATGTTTAAATAATGTCCAAAAACATATTAAGTCATTTTTATTATGTTTAGTATTCATTTAAAAAATCCATTACACTTGAAAATAATGTACAGTTTAAATTTTTTTTTATTTTCTAAGAATTCCTGAGTTTGCCTGATTATTACAGAGAAACCAATTGTAAATTAAATGAATTCGTTAGAGTCAAATAATTTCAAAAGCAAAATTGTAAAAGCCCCCTTCAAAAATTTTAAAGCAGGGTGTCTGGGTTGCTCAGTCAGTTAGGTGTCTGACACTTGATATCAGCACAGGTCTTGGTACTGGGGCCATGAGTTCATGCCCTGTGTTGGGCTCCATGCTTAGCATTAAAAAAATTTTTTTAAATCTTTTTTTAAAGCATTAAAGTAAAACATCAAAATGTTGTACTTAATGTGGGATGTGGGTATATTTCAATATGTTCAATAGGAAAGGGGTAGGGCCACCAAAAGGATGCAAGCCTAATGCTTTGGAGGTCTTAAAAGGGCCCTGTCTGATTCAGCCTTGCTCCAAAATTCAGGCTCCTTCCACTTACGTTCCCACCTTGACCCCAGGGGACGTGGAACGTGGCTTCGGAGGTCCCCATGGGAATGCGCTTACTATAGAGAATGGCTCAAGGGCTCTGCCCACTGCTCACTGAAGCATTTGATACCTTAAACTCTGCAGGATGTGATCCCAACTATCACGAAGGAGGTAAGAATATTCAAATACAGGGCAGATTCCCAACGGAGTTTCTGGAATGTCTGTTGAGAGCATCAAAGTCCGGGAGTTCTTTCAGTGCTACAACTCCTTGGTTATCTGGGCAATTTAATACAAATTTAGAGCACAGTACATTAGTCTAGACAACTAGGAACTAGGGTACTATTATTAAAGTAAACACATTCTCAAATTAAATTGTTTTGGAATAAAAGAAGGAAGTTCTGCATTATTTTATATTATCTATGTAAGTCTCTTTGGAAAGTCCCCTGTACTCTCAGGAGGTAATCAAACGTTATCTGGCCGTCTTAATAATGAGATGACAGAGCATAGGTGTTCTTGTCTGTCCCTCATTACCTCAGATGACGAGCATTTGTTGTGACCCCTCTCCATCCTCTGATTCTTCCTAAAGGCTCTCTTCCTCACATCCACATCTACATCTTGAGCATAAAAGATGGAGATCAAAAAGATGGAGGATAACGGTGAGTTTGCCTCGAATCTCTGCTGTGGGGCTCAGCATTCAGCGCTGTGTTCTCTCATCCCAGAACAGCACACAGAGAAGCTGTGGGCTTGCGGGGTGGCAGACGGGAGCGATGACGAGGAGGTGCTCCAACGGGGGCACATAGTTCTCCTCATCCTGATGCTTACACAGATGGCTCTGTGACCCAGGAAGAAGACAAATGGCACTCTCACTACCTGGAGACACATAGGATGAACCCATTTTGCATCCCCTCCAAATTTTTCTTTTTTTTTCCAATTAAAAAAACAACAAATAAACCATCTCTATCACCCATGGCTGCTCCTGCCTGCCCTCTAGTACTGGTCAAACTCTCTGCTCAGGATGACGATGGGTCACACACTCTCAACACCTCCTACACTAGAAATTTTCTCTTATGATTATATCTGAAGTACTTCATAGTGTGCTATGCAATGCAAATATTTAATAAATGTCACTGACTGGAAGTTTGACAATCTCTTTTTAGACAGTGTTATGAACTGACTGATTGTGCCCCTCCCCAAGCTCACATGTTGAAGCCCTAACCTATGATGTGATGGTGTTTGGAGTTAGGGCTTGGGGGAGGTAATGAGGTCAGATGGGGCCCTCATCATAGGATTAGTGCTCTTCTAAGAAGAGACACTGAAGAGCTTGCTTGCCCTCTCTCCACCACATGAGCACACAGCAAGCGGGCATCTGTCTGCAAGCCATGAAAAGGGCTCTCACCAAAATCCAGCCATGTTGGCACCCTGAGCTTGGTCTTCCAGCCTCCGGAGACTTGAAAATATAAATTGTGAAGGAAAGAAGAAGGAAGGACACCGTCTGGTACTTAGTAGGCATTTTGATCGTCTGACTCTTTTTCTGATGAATGTCAGGAAAATATTTTTTAAAAGCTTAATTACCTAATACGTAAGCCTGTGCTTTAAAAAACTTCACAAGGCGCAAAAGTGCATAGATTTTAAAATGTAACCCCCCCTTTACTTTTGCACTAACCTGTATCTCTCTCCAAAAATAACCAATTATTAATAGTTTTGTGTATCTTTATTTAAAAATAAAATCATACTATGTATTGGTTTTACAAGTGCTTTTCATTTAACATTTCTTGATGCTCAGTACATATAGATTTGTTTTCATTTTGTGTAACTGACATATGATAATCGAAAAAATTTTTCCACCACAATTTAACTTCTTCCCTATAGGAAGGCATTTGGGTGGTTAATACTTCTTCTCCATTACAAGTTCTTTGAGCACATATGTGGGTATTTCCGTTGGAAATGTTCTTAGAAATGGAACTGCCAGCCTGAAGGGCTCATATTTTCAAATGCTCGCAGATATTGCCAAATTGCTCTTTGAAAAGACAATGCTAGTTTACAATCCCACCAACCGAACATTTCCCCATACTTCAGGAGAAAATTAATATAAAAACCAATTTGAAAATTTAAATGTGTTTTTGAAGTTGAACTGCAACTCAATAACAAGGGATAGAAACATGCTTTTGATTTTAAACAGATGACATGCAGAAATTCAGATACGCTAGGAGCACAGAGATAATTCTTGGAGCACAAGAATCCTAGCCTTCACTTATATATTATTTAATTGCATCTATTCACATAACCTTTTGAAGTTGGTTTCATAAAGAGGCCACCATGCTCACTGCAAAGAGGCTCATTACCCCCGAAAGCATGACCTCTGACAGTGGCACGCAGAACGCCTCACCACAGCCATGGTGCCAACTGCAATAAAGGCCTGGCTTGTGCACTCTCTCTATGCTGATGAAAGGATTTAAGATGAACTGATTAAAATAATAAACCATATTTGTACACTCCTACCAGCTGCTTCTACCATATAAAAGGCGGTCTCTTCTTTCTTTTTCTTTCTTCTCTTCCACTAACCCTTCCACCTCCACCTCTGCGTTGTCTTTTTCTTCTTCCTCCCCGCTCTCCCCCTTTTTTAAAAAAGTAAATCTCAATTGAGAAATCACCTGGCCACAGAAAACTCTGTTCACCTTCAGTTTCTGAATAAACAACGAGGGATGGAGTTGGTTGTCTGACAAACACAGGATATATGATATCGTAAGTTGGTATGAAACTGTGCAATGGAATGAGCCAAACACTCTGTGTCAAGGAACTTCCCATCAACACCGTCCGGTGCACAACTCTATCAACCCAAATTCCAGAAATGCAGAAAAGCCCATCCTGACTATTTCCATGATGTAACCACCTATCAGCAATGCCACTCTTGCTACTTTGCTGGCTTCTCAGGGCTAGATGCATTGTCTTGGGTTAGTACCTGATGCTTTTTGCACAGAGCTTTACCCAAGAACCTGTCAGAAGTTTCCATCTGAAGTGAAGCAGAGTTAAGTCAAAGTGCTTAAAACTGCTAGTCAAGAGGTTTCATTTGTTCATTTTTTTCCCTGTCAAAAATGCATTCTTATTCAATATTTCTCTACCCCAGGAGGGAATAAACTGTTTTGCAAGCACACCCTATAAATTTCAAAGGAAGGATTTACTTTAAAATATTTTTTATTATTTCTTATTTTCTTTCAATAGTATTGTGGAGGTTTATTCAAAAACTGAGTAACAGGTGGTTACTTCATCCACCAAAGTTAAATGAAACAGACATTTACTATAAAATCAGTAGAAGAGTAAATTCACCCCATTTACCACAGGTATGATTCCACTTTAGGACAATAAAGAGTAACATTTTAAACTGCATTTCAGAAGTTTTATCCTGCGATGAATATAAGCCAAATTGCACTGTAATCATATATACTTAATTGTATTTTTAGTCATGTGCAATTAATTTATGTTGTCTTAAAAAGCATTCCCCCAAATCCAAGAGATTCTCCTAGAAACTTAGGAATGAAACAGAGTGCCAGGAGACCATGGAAATAAGGCCCCCTTGAACTGATCCAAAGGATCTCATTAGCCAGGTGGGTCGCTCATCATACTGTGAAGACTCAGGCCACATGCCAGCCCTCTTCCGATGGTCATCTCTCCTCACACTTACTTCCCGTGGCCCACACTTCACTGCCTCCTCAGAGCTCAGCTCATTTCCCTTTGTGAAGCCTTTTCTGATTATTTCAGCTCATAATTCTAACTTCTCTCCATTTCTGGAGTGCTTACTGTCTATACCTGTCCTTTCAGTCCTTGTTCCTTTGCTTTCTTATACCATCATTTTATAATCCTGTCTTTCTGAAGAGACATCCTTTAGGAGTAAAATACAAATCTTACACCTTTTAATTTGCCCAGTATAGTGATAAACATTTGGTTGGGAAATTCAGGAAATGCTGAATTGAAATGTCTAGTAAGAAAAATGATGCAGGCAGAGGAAAGGAATATTACATATAAGCCACAAAGTACAATTATGATCTGCCAGCTTAATAAAAAACACACTAGGGGCGCCTGGGTGGCTCAGTCAGTTAAGTGTCTGCCTTTGGCTCAGGTCATGATCCCAGGGTCCTGGGATCGAGCCCCACATTGGGCTCCCTGCTCCGCGGGGAGCCTGCTTCTTCCTCTCCTTCTGCCTGCCTGCCTGCCTGCCTTACTTGTATCTCTCTTGCTCTCTCGCTCTGTCAAATAAATAAATAAAATCTTTAAAAAAAACAAAAATAAATAAAAAACACACTAATTGTGAATTGGTAAGAAAAAAACAAAGCCCTTCAAATAATTAACTTCTGAAAAATACTGGAGAACTTATCTGATAAGCTAGGTCAATAAGTCTTAAGACTTCGCTATTTCCTATCCTTTCTGCAATTTCCACTGAGCACATTACAAAGTTATATGCAGAATACAGACAAAAGTGGATTCTTTTCTCCCTGCTAATTAACAAATGTGTTTGCAGAGGGAGAGAAACCTAACCTGTCATCCCCCTAGCTTTTTTTTTTGGTTTTCCTGAGAGTTAACATTTCCCCAATTCAATCTTCAGAATAACAACTCACATGTATTGAGCACCTGCCCTGTGCCAAGCACAGTGCCCGATGCTTCTACCATATTCCCTCACTGAATCATCCCTCCAGCCCCAAGGGATAGGCCCTCAGATGAGGATGCTGAGGCACAGAAAGGGTGGCTCACAGCCAGCATGCTCAAACCATCCTCAGATTCCCACACCCTAGCTCTTGACACTGACTGTACCACACAAAGATGCGCACACAGGAGAAACTGTCATGCTGAACCTCAAGAACAAGCTCACGATCTGAGGGAGCATTTCCAAAAGCAAGCAAATCTTGCGTGTCTTCTCTTGCGCCATTGTGTTTTTCTCCCCCAGGCCTTGTATCACTTGTCTTATCCTCAGTCCTGCACTGGCTCATGCCAACGTTTGGTCCCCCGCATGTTACCTCCAGCCTGCGCAGCTCTTCCTGGCTCTTGATGTAGCTCTGTTCCCTCATGAGAGCCTCTTTCAACCATCCGTTCTGCATACCTCCAATGACCAGCCCAGTTTTTCAAGAATACATTTTCATCTCAGCTTAAAATTCTGGAATAGCTCTCACCGCCTCTAGGCCTAAAATCCAAGGCCCCACTAAATGGCACCCTTGCGCTGGCCAACTTCGTCTCCCATACCGCCCCTGCTCCAACAGGGTGCCTCTCTCCCTTGTCCTCCCACACTTCTCCTTCCACACCAGCATCCCAGCCTCCTTCCTACTTCCTGTTCTCAGTGCCTTCTCTTCTCTCAACCTGTTGCTTATGCTAAACTCATCATCAGAACCATGACCGGTCCCAATGCCATTTCCTCCAGAACCCTTCTCACAGGGCTAGGCACAAGGATGTCAACTCGGAATGTCTGGATTTGGCAACACACACACACACACACACACACACACACACACACAGTGCAAAATGTTGACTATGTAAGAAAACCAAAGAGCCCACTGCTGAAGGAAAAAACCTCTCCACAGTTTCTTTTCTTTCACCCCACATTCACAAATACACACAAGTCCTTCCAACTCCCCTAATCTTGGCAAGTTTAAACTGCAGTTTTCTGAAACAAAGGTCACTTGTTCAGCTACAGATAAATAAAAATTCACAAGCATCTCCAGGAAAATCAATACAGGTACTAAAAAATCTAAGTTGATAATAAATTTTAGTTCCCCTTGCACATAGCTCAGGAATGTCACTATTTACTGGAACTGCTGTAATATCAGATATTTCAGAAGGGTATTGATTTTGTTACTGAAGTGTGACTAAGGGGATAAATAAACTGCTCCTGGGGTCAATTGATCCATTTATCTTCACCAGTATTTTATAAAAAGTCAAAGTAGCATAAACTTTGATAAATAAATGTTATCATGAAAGAAATACTGCTGACATAAGGATCTGAAGGAAGAAAGAACAGTTTTGCTATCTGAAAGACACACAATTGGCTTAAGATTTTAGCACTTTTAATAATAGCTGCCCACAAAGAAACATCCTTTTTCACTCGCTCTACATAATCCACGTGGACCCAAGTAAAATTGTGAGCCACGTGGCTGGGAAAAACAGAGGCGAGGTCACAAGTCAAGTCCTCGTGAGATAGAAATGCAAGGCAAACAAAGATTTTTTTTTTCCTGTTTATCAGAAAGTAACTGCTAGAGTCCCTAAGGTACACAAATGTCTTTGGATATTTTGGAAATGGCAGAGCTGTGGAAAATTTATCAGAATGGGGCATGCTCTGAAGCGGCTTTTTTGGGCTTTATTGTGAAACCCCATTGCACCAATAACCACTTAACTGCACTGCAACAATCCCATAAAGATTCCAATGCAAGGCCATGGAGTACCCACAACATCATGGCTCTGGTAGGATATTAAGTCTCCCGAAGAATTTTAATTGAAATGTAGGAGAAGTGGGAACCCTGTGAAGAGGCGATAACTTATCCTGAGAAATTACCCTGGCAAGATGATTTTACTGTGGTTGTGCGAAGGCAGCATGACCATTTTCATCTCGTGATGGAACCGATGATGATGGAAGTTGCCATGTTGATACTGTAATTTCAGCCCAATAATGACTTCAGAAATGACCATACCCCAGGGAGACACATGGCTGTCAGGATACAGAGACTGCTCAAGATTATACATTTGGTTCAGGCAACTTCCCAAGGGGCTCTCAAACTTTAAAAAAAAATTTCCAATCCAAATATGTAGCTCTTAGATCCAAGCCTGCCCTGGTTTTCTTTTCATTAACTACCAGGAGCCCCATTCAGGGGTTCCTTATTTTTCTTCTTTCCTTCACACAGACCACTGCTGCCTTCAAAGACCCCTGCCCAGAGAGACGCTTTTCAGGGTCCTGTTGGAGGAAAGCCTGCTCGGCATTTGGTGAGGCAGCTAAAAAGAGTATCTCCTGGGGGCTGGGGCGATGCCCAGCAGGACACAGTGGGCACTGGATACAATGGCATTTACTGACTGAAAGTGTCTGGGTGGCCAGACCAGGCCTGGGATTCTCTGGGGGTCACAGGATGTTGGCAGTGTGGTTCTAACAGCTGCTAAAGCTACCCTGGGCAGGAACAGAGTGGTAGCCATGGGTACAGTCAAAGGGGGAAATGCCCATGACGAAAGGCTGTCTGGCAGGCTTGGACAATCTCCACGAAATAGGTCTGGCACATTCCCGTAATGGCAGGTCACAGGAAAGAGTCCAGAGTGTAAAATGCTACTCATTTTGCTCCTACTGAAGGGATGAAAGTGCAGGATTAGCTAAAGATCTGTGGAAATGCATGCCCCTCTAATGGCAGCATCCGTCCTTGTCACTTGAAGAAACAGAATGTGTAAGTATGCATACGTGTGTGCACATACACCATCAGCTCTGAATTTATTGCAGAAGATCTCCCTGATATTATGGCACTAAGGAAATAAGGCAAAATTTTCTTTAATGGGGGTTTTCTTCTCTATTTTCTTCCCGCCAATCATTCTGAGGATCCTGGACTTGTCTTCCCAATGCATTGTCAGACTGAGGCTTCCATTCCTCTATCAGGATGTCATCTACAGTTTGGTTATGTAGCATAGCTAGAGAAAACTCTCATCATAACCTGGTAGACAGGCCCTTCGCCCTGGTGCTTGGGCTGCACAGCAATCTGTGTTTCTCCCTTGAGCTTCTTCCCGCTCTCCAAACAGATTCTGCCAAACCCTTCTGGCTCTGCTAAACCCTTGCTCTCCCCTCTCTCTCCATGGCCAATGGGACACCTCCACTTGGACTGAACTCATCATCTTGACCCCCTGTTCGCAATCTGCTTTTCTTCATGTGTTCACTCTCAGAGAGTGGCACCATCATCCTGCCAGCTGCCCAAGTTGGTGCTCTGGGAGTCAGCCACAGCTCTGCCCACGTTTCACCCCGTATCCAGCGCATTACCAACTCTTCCTGAAGAGCTCTGTTCTCTCCATCCCTACAGTCTCTAGCTCACACTCCATTCTTTCTTCTCCAATTGCTGTGGCCATCTCTCGACAAGTCCCCTGGTATCCAGTCCAGCTCCAGTGGGTTGTCTCCCTGTGGCCATAGGGATCTTCTAAGACCCATCTCATCAAGTCGCTCCCCTGCTTGAGACACTTTGGTGGCTGTGCCCTTAGAAGAAAAGGCCAACTGCTTGTCACAACTAAAGAAGGCATTTCCGGATCTGGCTCAGCTTAACCTCTTTTATTTCCCTTCACAACTTTCCCATTCACCCACTTTCTGTTCTCACCTACGCTGCTAGGTTTTGCAAATATTTTTCCCTCTGCCCCTGTGCATCACAGAAGTGTCTGCTTGGATGTAATTTCCTCCTCAAATCTGAAAGAGAGGTCCCTCCTCGGCTCTCCTACAGGACACCATGTGTGGTGGTCATTAATACTGTTCATGAAATATAGATTCTAGATGTATTTGGAAGTGTATTTGCTCATGACTGTTTAAACGGTAAGCTCATGCACTAAAAAAAGTATAAGCTTTAATAAACAGTATAAATAATTTATAGCCCTATAAATTCTTAAAATCTGGAAGTCACAGGCTACAATTAGTACTGACTTGTTATACATGTACAATGGAGGAAATATTTCTCTTTTATGGTCAGAGAAATTGAACATTTGTTTAAAATCAATGAAGGATAAATTCTAATTCCCAGTAGGTGACTCTTCTGAATAACGTTTAAATATATATTTAGCATGCTATGTGTTTGAGTATCTTCTGCTGAATTCAATTGTTGACTCAGCTCAACAATGCAGGTGTAGCACATCGGTGCAGCTGTACCTCATTTTACCTGACAGGCATGCTTTGAAAACTACATGCGAACTGAATTTCTGTGAATCGAAGTTGATTTTACGTGTCCCATTTGAGCAAATTCTACAGTAATTCCATGTTCAAAGGGAAGAATCATCTCCTAATTTAAGTTTCTTGAATAATCCAGACTTTCATAATTGGATTTACTTACAGCAATAATATAAAGTAATTAAATTGATTTTAGTCACAGAAAAAAGAAAGAAAAAACAGAAATATAAGATATGGACACATACATTGCCAACATCCTATATAATACAAACACTAAGATGATTAAGCTGTTCTAAAGAACTCTCATACATAATGAGGGAAGAAATAAAGGAAAATTTAGTATTTCTATTCTTCTGAATCCCATTTTATCGATATATTTTTTTTTTACTCTCAATTTCCAACTACCAAGGACAATAGAGCTATTTTTTTTAGAGCCACAATGATGAAATAATCTTGGAAGAATAATCTCAATTTTCATAATATGTAAATATGAGTCGTTTAGGTTCACCAATATGTATATGTATAACAGTAATTATATCGTTAAACTCTATTTCAACAGTTATAAGATGCTGTCAATTGTGAGATGCACCACGATGTTGTGTGCTGTTTGGAAAGAAAAACTGCCAACTTAAATGATGACACATAATAGATTGTGAGACACATTCCAACTCTGGAGATGTTAAAATATGAGAAAAATGTGAATCCTGATATCAGTGATATAAAGTAACAGATTCTTTCCTGCTTTATTTTCAGTATTTGGAATAGTGTTTGGCAACAGTAAACACTCTACAGATATTTATTGAGTGGCTGAAAAAATAGTGAGTATTTAAAACACGTGAAATAAATGCCTTGCATACAGAAAAATGAGAAAAATGGTGGGCACTGATCAAAAGTTTTAAGAAGTACAGTTGTTTTATTACCAAATGTTGCTTCTTTTAAGTTGCAGCCCAGAAAATCAGAATACAAATAATAACCTCTTTACAAATTTCCATTAAATAGATAACTATCAGGTTTCAGATACACAAAATCATACATAAATTTGATGAGATTACTTTTAATTAGATTTTAAAGTGAATGCCCTGCTATGCCTTTCTGGTATGGTTTATAATAGATTTTCCTTTGAGTTTTATTTTAAGCTCATTACTTATATCAGACTTATCTCAAAGGTCTGGGGTATCTTACTGGGACTGAACAAACACACCTTAGGCTTATGTCTCCAATTATGTCAATATGAATGGGAAATGTCCTATTTTACAATTGTGGACAACCCGCTGATGCTGCCAATTACATACCTTCTCAAATATATTTCATGAATACTCTTCCTTTATTATATTTATCTTCTTCTACTGACATCACTTTAAGATGTTCCCAGCAGAGAGCAGCTTTGTAAACAAAGAGGAATTCAACAACTTCTATTTGTTGCTTAAATTTGCTCAGTTTTAGTCAATCACTTTACACATCTTTATGAATTTTATCCTTCACCTGAAAACTTCCCTTTTCTTCCCATTTGTTCTGTCTTCATGGGCTCATGAGTATGAAACCAGAAACTAGTTAGGTCATTTCTGAGAGTTCTGCCATCTGACACTCCACTGGGAATGGAAGCTACAGCTTCCCCAAGCCTTGATCTTCATGTATAAATGCCAGGTCTGTCGGGTCTGAGATAAATTCGTGTCTCCTCTGTGCTCAATACACAATGCAAAACAGGGCCTGGACCTCTGGAGAATAACTAAGCAAGGAAATCACGTTCTATCTGTACAATAAAATGCACATCTCCCATTAAAAATGGCAAATCCTTCATTTCTAAAGGTTGAATAGGATAGTACTTATAAATGAATTCCACTTGGTTAAATTTAGAGTGCAGAAAAAGTCCCATCCAAAAATATACTCTGGCTTGGGTCCCTTTCCATTTGATTTTGAATTTATCTCACACCCTTTCCTCTCAGTAGCTGATGAGGCAAACACCAGTTGATACAGCAATATCAGGCCCAGAAATCTGAAATATTTTAGTGCTCTGAGTTGCCTTGTAGAGTTTTCAATTAAATGAGGGCTTTGCTTTATTGATACGTTTGGTGCAAGCAATCTCAGTAACAATGCTTCCCTATCTTGTTCATTGTTTTGTTCTGTTTCGTTTCTTTAATAATCGACTTTGCCTTTGCCTTGTTCTCCAGACTTCCCAGGCATAACTTCTTTCCCCTTTAGAGAGGGAAAGATCTCAAATGAGCATGGCCAGTTCTATAAGACCATCTGTCTTAAAACTGTCTAGAACACTACCATAACCTGTTTGGTCCTCTTTCCCGGGTGCCTTTTAGAGTCTAGAGTAATGGCCCTTCCCACACCTCTAGTGCCTGCAACCCTCCTTGTGCCCGTGATGGCCAGCTGCCCCAGGATGACGTGCCAGTGCCTAGTGCCCCACCACCCTGCCTTCTCTTTCCTCCATCCCCTACTTGTTTACTGCCGCTTACTGGCTTCTTCCATCCCCCTACACCCTCTGGCTTCCTCCTCTGGGTGGTCACCCTCCTGAACTTCCCCCTTCCACTCTCCCTACCACATAGGCACCTGTGCTGGGGTGGCCCACAAACCTCGAACCCCAAGGCCAGTCCTCAAGGGATGGACGTGGGTTGCCTACACTTGGCGAGACATCTGATGGTGGTGGGACATCCCAAAATCTCTGCTGCTCTTTCTCTCTGCTGGCACCTGAGTCTTCACGGGGTTGACCTGAAGATGCTTGTTCAAGCATCTTCCATCAAGCTGTTCCTGCCAGCTTACCTCTGCTAGTTTTGGGAAAGGCTTCTGACGAAAACTTAATAACGGCCCTCTTAGTCTCAGTGACTTTGCACAAATAAAGGCAAGGACAGTCATCTGCTTCACATTCTTGGTCCAAATGCCTCTTGCCTATCTCCCCACCCTACTTCCCCTCTCTCAGAAATAGAGATCGTATCATTAGTTACAGTTTCTTCTCTTATCATCTTAGACACTAATTATTTAAATGACAAGGAGAAATCACTCCAATTAATTGTCCCCTTTGCTCTCCTGTGTTTATTCCTAACCTTGGACCCACAAAGAGAAAGAGAGGTGCTTCGTGCAGTTCAGTGCATTGCTATAAACAGCAATACAAGGCTTTTGTTTCAATTTTATATTTTAAAAACTGTAACGGATATTCATGAGTTTAATTTAACTGTCTACTTACTAGCAGCCGTGCTTGTTAAGGGCTGCAATAAACCAACAGAAAAATTAAGCACTCCACTTCCTCACATCCTAAGTAATACATTATTTTAAGAGTCCCGTCGTTACGAATTCAGTTGGTACTCATACCAGCAGCATAGATCCTAATGACTGCATTTGGTATTCATACAGATGTTATCATTTATCATGCCCTCTACTGCCATCAGAGAATCATTCCCATTTCACTGTTTTTTTAATTCCTTGTGTTTGATAAATAAGCTGATAATCTTTGCTCTACACAATAAAAGAATATTAAAACCAGGCCCGACTAATGTGTGACTCTAGACACGAGAAGAAACTTTTATAAGTCCCCAACACCAAAAAACTCCAACTCCTTCCCTGTGACTCCATCCAGATGATTTTAGGCATTCTTACATTTCTGGATGCCATTCCAAACAGTATGACGATAAAACTCCCTAAATTGCATCTTAAAGCTTAAAACATTACAAACCACAACAGCTACTGTTAACTGTGTATTTTTATCATATCAGATATTCACTTGATAGTCCTAAGAATCCGGACAATTCAGCATTACTGCCCCCATTTTATATATGAGGGAGCTGAATCAAGGAGAGGTCAGGAAACATGCTTGGCAGGCTCAGAACCAGGATGTGACAAGAGCTGGGCTTCAGACCTAGACTTCCCAACTACCAAGTGGGTGTGTTAGCACCAGCATGTCAGCCCAAAACATAATCCTACCCTTATCCATTGGCAGTGGTCAGTTGTATGCATCAACTTGGCTAGGCTACAGCCCCCAGTTACTCAATCAATCACTAAAGTAGGTGTTGCTGGGAAAGTATTTTGTAGATGTGATTAACATCCACAATCAGCTGCCTTTATGTAGAAAAGATTATCATGGATAATATCGCCGGGCATGATCCAATCAGTTGAAAGACCTTAAGAGCCCAACTGAGGTTTTCCTGAAGAAGAAGTTCTACCAACCAGTTCCACCAGTGGACTATAGCATCAGCTCCTGGCCAAGAGTTTCCAGCCTGCTCTTCCTGATGTCCTGCCTATGGATTTTGTACTTACCTAGCCATTCCCCACAACCCATAAGCCAACTCCTTGCTATCTATCTATCTATCTATCATCTTTTATTGATATATATCTATATATCTCCTACTGTTTCTGATTTCTCTCCAGGAGATACACCTGGATGGCTGATACACCACCTAAGAACTGTATTGATGGTTAAGGAGCTATCATATGCCAGTGCTGTGCTAAGTACTCTCACCTGTTACTATACAGCAAGCCTATACATATACTACAGGCCAGGCAAATACTGGATGCACCACGTTTTTGAAGATCAACCCCCCAGATCCCTTAATGGTAAGCAAATGAATTCTAACAATATGCACAGCTATTTCACCTTTTGTAATTTAGGGCTCCTTTTATCCTAAATGGAGGTAGAAAACAACCTTTCCTTCTCATCTATTTGAAGTCACTCATATACTTACCGTATCATTGATAAAAAGAATGTTAAAATTATGTAAAATCTCCATAAGCTAACACTAGCCCAATTCTGTTGCACTGTGTACAATTTTTACCATTTTACATAATTAACAAGTTCATGCAAAACTCAGTCATTCTGTGCACAAGATTAAAGTGAAATATTTCAAGTATTACCAAAATATTATTCCTCAGACACTAGTTTAGAAAAGCCTATTCTTCTCTCCAGGTTAAATAACCCACCCTCTCTACTGCTTCACTGTGAATCACGGACCCAATCTTGCAATTACTTCACTGGCTTGCCTGTGGAGTTTTTACTATTTATTTTTTCTCATTCTAAGCAGCTAACACTAGATTCAGGTTTCTAATAAGAAAGTCTGAGTTGTTGAGGAATGTGGCTCTCACCAGGAAACAAACATTCCATTCACCAATCATATTCAGTCTTGAGTTTAACATACCCGTCCCCACACCACTGCAGTCCATCCCCTCATTCTCTTCCCACCAAGCAGAAAGCACCTTAACGCTTTACCCTCCCTCCTCACTGAAATCAATGAGTCCTGGCCTTATGACCACGGGATTCTCACACCTTAGCTTTTGTCTTTAATAAAAGTGTCTACCTGAAACTTGTTTCTAATTCAGGTGGCTTATACTTGTCCATTTTCTCCCATTTCTCGTAATAATTTTGAATCTTTGTTGGCTATTTTACCCCTTGCTTATTGGTTTAAATTCAATAAGAGATCTTCTATGTGCCACTGAACATCATTTTCAACCCTTCACTCATGTCCCTGATCAAAAGCTGTTTAAAAGTCACCATTTCATGTATAGCAGAATATGTTCAATTTGAGATGAACTTTGAAATGTAAAATGTGCTGATTTGGACTGAAAGAAACATAACCACAATGCTATACTCTGTCACAGAGACTACTCACTAAACAACAATTGCATTAAAATGACCATTCAGGAGGAAAGCACTCATAATACTTGATTTGGGAATAAATATACTTTTGTTTAGGCAGTGAAAGAAAACCACCCTCCCATTATTTATTCACTAAGTACTGGTGGTTAACATTTTTATTGTTCATTTGTTTTCATTCCCAAGCATATTTTAAAAAACTAGACTTGATTAATAATTTAAAGTACTGTATTATGCAGTAGCATTTGGATACTGTATTAAAGCATTAAGGAAAGATCTAGATAGGGAAGAGGTAAAATAGCAATGTATCCATCCTTTGTCACCACTGTATTATATTTTGGCATTTTGATCACTATCTGCACAAAGGAATGCAACAAAAACAGCTGGATGAAAATTTCTAGTTATTGCAAGAATGTTATAAACAGTCTTTTCTTCTACATCACTACCAATGAGCTAGATAAGGAGAAATGTCTCTAGACCACAATATGCAAAGTGTCTGCTTGTCCTAAGTGGCTAAGTTTATATTTCAGGACAGAGTGATTCCTGAAGCCCTTCATGTTTCCCTTTTCACTTTGGTCACTAGGGAACTCGGAGGGAATTTACTGGCTACTTTAACTTACTATATAATAATTGTATGAATTTTAGTAAGTTACCTTAGATCCTTTTCTGAATAAGAGACATATGAGTAATATTGTAGTTTGACGAAGTAAGTTAAATATGATCACTGAAGGAACTCTCACCAGCTTTGCTGTTTGGCTGCACAAATTATGTAATTAGAGCTAACATCACGTATTACTCCAAATACTGAATTAGGGACTCTACAATTCCTTCCTTCCTATCCAAGGAGGATACTCTGATGATTGGTGAAGTTTACGGAAGGATCTTGAAAGAACACTTTTACATAAATGTTAAGGAAAGCATAAAAAATGCTTCTGATTTGTGTGTACAGTATAATAACCCAGCATGGAGTCTGAGTCAGAGCTGCTGGGGTGTGGGCTTCCTGGGGTGAAGCATATTAGTCCATTTATTCTGCCAGGTGCCTGATGCTCTGTCTTTGACAGTGGATTGGCCTTTATTGTAGGAGGTATGACATCAAGGGTCTATGTGGTTTTGTGTGTGACTCACATCCGAAGAACTTTCCATCATTGTTTGATCTCTTATTTCTATGTGTTATTTTTTATAAGACTAAGCATGTACCAAGATTTAGTACAAAAAGATTTTTTTTATAAGAAAAGGATTCCTCTCAAAAGCTCAGTTGCAACTGGAAATTACAAACTACCTGCCCCAGTAAATCTAACTGGTTTTGTCAAACGTTTGTGCCCATTTAGAGATTTGCACTTTTTATGTTCGCTCAGACAGGCAAGGCAAAGGATGGGGGTCTGGCTATTATGGCAAGCATTAACCCCTCTGATAGAGCAAAATTCCAAGTACAAAGGTTTAATAGTCATTAGACGTTTCCTGTGTCCCAGGATTCATACTGTATTTTACTGATCAATACCTGAACTGCATATGAAAACAGACTGTAAATGCAGGTGTTATGTATTATTGCAAAACGGTCCTTTAAAAAATAAGCTGCTGTACCCAGACCCAGCAACAGCTGCCTGAAAGGATGATGCTGTGTGGTAACTGAATGGGGTGAACTGAGTTACAGCAGCCAAGAGGCTAGAAAGGAAGATATGTACTACAGCGACAAAAGCCAATACCTGTGCTAGGTGGTGAAGAAACCCATGTTGTCACTTACAGCTGGGATGTGAAATTCCAAGAAGAACTGGGTATTTGAAAGCAATTTAACATTTTAAAAGCTCTAGATGGTAAAGGTTAACTTCCCTGATGATTCATCAGGTCTGTCTTGTTGAAAGTGGCAGAATTTACAAGCACAAAATAATAGCTGGCAGGGGAAAGTGCCCAAAAGAAAGAGAGAAGCAGAATCCATCTATAGCCAGGATACCAAGCCTCAGACACAGTATTCGTTGGCATGTGGAAGTAATTCAGAGATCAATGGGAGTAATATATTGCTTTTTAGCCTAAAGGAGAACAAGGCTACATTCATGTTACCGAGGAATGGTGAGTCTCGATTTCTCCAAGTGATTAGCCTATAAAAGGAAGACTGCTCTATTTATTAATGTAAGAACCTAGCATTATTAGAGGCTCAGGGAAAAATACACTATGACTCATAGGGAAAAAATCTACCTAGGACACTAACAATCAATAGTTCTTTTTTTTTTTAAAGATTTTATTTATTTATCAGAGAGAGAGAATGAGAGAGAGAGAGAGAGAGAGAGAGAGCATGAGAGGGGGGAGGGTCAGAGGGAGAAGCAGACTCCCTGCTGAGCAGGGAGCCCGATGTGGGACTCGAGCCTGGGACTCCAGGATCGTGACCTGAGCCGAAAGCACTCGCTAAACCAACTGAGCCACCCAGGCGCCCCAACAATCAATAGTTCTATATTTACCTAAAGTCTTATGTTTGATGACAAACACAGTCCATAAATGTCATTTGGTAATTTGCATTGGGAAAATTATTGGCCAAAAGTCACTCTTGGGGCGCACATGCTTCCAAAGTCCATATAACTTGCTACAACATGTGCTCATATTTATAACTATGCTCTATGTCCTCATTAAGACCCAATAAATTACTTCTCTGCACCACTGATTATGAAGATTTTTCTCTGTTAAGGTAACTTCCAATCATACAGAGGTTTCCAAAGGTCATATTTTTAACCCTAATAAATATAGTTGTATTTCTCACCAAATGATCTCAAGATCAGAAATCACTAGGGTATGAAAGAGACATGAGGCTACATATCAACTCAGAAAACTGTACATTTAATGAGGGACAAAATCTCACAGGGTCATACATTCCCAAATGATAACATGGGGAAACAAATTCTTACTGTTTCTGTATTAGGGATTGATCTTGGTTCTACCAAAATTGCATAGCCACGAGCAAGATAAATTATTATGGTTATTTTAAGCCACTAAGTTTTGAGGTGGTTTGTTATGCAGCAACAGCTAATCCAAACACTCCCTATGAGGGTAGAAGTAAGATGCCTGTGAGGGGATGTCCTTTCTGTAGAGACAGATACTACATGGTACCCAAACAGGGAAGAACAAGGATAACCGCCATAGGCACTCCCATTACTCCCAGCCCCATCATAGCCTGGACTCTGCGGCACTTACTATGTTCTGATAAACACTGGGGCAAAACCAGTTCTATCTCACTCCTTTCATTCAGAGAGGAGAAGACAGAGGAAGAGTTAAAGTAGTTTAGGGACAAGGACCATGTCTTACTCCGGTATACCTACTACCGTGTCTAATATAATAGGAACCTTATATAAATAATTACATTAAATAGTGAATTCTTGATAGTATGTTTGTTTTTCACAATTGTATATGTTAGAAATTTTGAATCTTTTTTTGTGTATTCTAATATTGAACAAATAAGTAAATATGTTGCAGATAATAGGAACAAGGCTTTTCAATATCAGAAAAGGGAATTATAAAAGCAGAAAGAGAGAAGGCTAGAATGAACCCTGTGGAACTGGATTAAAATTAGAAATGTCTGTATGATCCCTGATTTTTGTTGGAGAGAAAGGTAGATAGATATATGGAAGATAAATATAGACAGATACTTAGGTATCTAGCAGTTGTATATGTTAAATAGATACTGATAGTGTATGTGTTTGTTTCTGAACCAACTAAGAATAAGTGGCAGACATAAATACAGAGAGAGTGTGTGTGTGTGTGTCTGCTACCTCTTTCCGATTAAAAAGCCTAGAAGCAATAACACCCAAGTAGCAATGAGCACACACAGTACCCAGATCTTGGTTTCTAAATACCATGACCTCAATAAAAGGAACCAGGGCTCCCTCCTTAGAGAAATGGCTGATACCAGAACTAGGGTTGGGGAATTACAAAATTATTCTAGAACATCTTACTGTACCAGAGAAAAGGTAATAATGGGGAATAAGGGCAACATGGCAAGTGGAAACAAGTCAGCTTGTTGAGAATCTCACTGACCATATCTGGGATAATTTGAGCATTAAGATAATGTGAATAATCCATTATAACCTATTGAATAAAATAAAAATCCCCGAGTCCATACTGATTGAATTAATAAATAAGGTAGAAAGGAAAGCTCTTCCCTACATAGGAATGTCAACTAATAAATGTAGAAGTAATGATGCAATGAGAAAATCACTGTTTGGCAAGCACCACTATAATAAATGACTCAGGCAAGAGCCATCAATGTATGCTAAAACTAGTGAGTGAAAACTTCATAAGAAATAAAATGTCTACACAGTCTCAAAGATACTTATTGGCAATACTTATTAATAACTTCAGTAGAGAAAACTGACAGGTACTACCTTAACCAAGTAAAGATGTTCACATCACCAGTGATGAGACAAGTCAATATCATGAGCCTCTGAACATGATGTTTTGAGATGAATCAGCATCTCTCCTGTGGCATTCCCACCAAAAAATGCAAAACCTGAATCTACAAATGTAAATTGAGAAATAGTTTATAAAATACTGGCCTCTGGTCCTCAAAAATGTCAAGACTGTGAAAAACAAAAACAAAAAGCCTGAAAAAATAATGCATGTTGAAGGAGTCTAAAGAGGCATGTCAACTAAATACAGTGGATAATCTTGAATTGGACCCTGGACCAGGAAAAGAGACATCATTAAGACAACTTGAGAAATTAAAATAAGGTCTGTAGATTATTGTATTAATGTTAATTTCCTAATTTTGATCAATGTACTATGATTAGGTAAGAGAATGCTCTTGCTTTTTTGGAAAACACACAAAGTATTTAGGAATAAATGAGCATCATGTCTGTACTGTTTTCTCAAATAGTTCAGAAAAAATTATATGTATATATGCTAAAGCCATATATTTTATATTATACACACATATAGGGACCAAGGAGAAGAGAAGAGAAAAGGCCATACCACCCTGAATGCGCCCGATCTCATCTGATCTTGGAAGCTAAGCAGGGTCGGGCCTGGTTAGTACTTGGATGGGAGAAAAGGAAAAGGAAAAATAATGTGACCAAGCATTAACATTTGGGGAATCCAAGTGAAAGGTGTAGGGAATACTTTGACTCTCCTTGCAACTTTTCAGTGTAAAATTACTCCAAAATAAATGTATTAAAATTATATAGATATGGGGGCACCTGGGTGGCTCAGTCGGTTGAGCGTCTGCCTTTGGCTCAGGTCATGATCCCAGGGTCCTGGGATTGAGTCCCGCATTGGGCTTCCCGCTTAGCGGGGAGCCTGCTTCTCCCTCTCCCTCTGCTGCTCCCCCTGCTTGTGCCCTCTCTGTCAAATAAATAAAATCTTTTAAAAAAACACAAAAATTATATAGATATGAAGAGATGAAAAATACTGACTTAATTAATGGAACAGATTAATTAAATTATATATTAACTTCTAATAGCAGTTAACATGAAAAAAATACATAGCCACATGTATCAGTAGGGACACGTGCTGAAAATGTTAAGTGAAAAAAGGCAAGTTCACAATGTCATGGACAGTACAGTATCATTTATGTAATTTAAAACATATAGGTGAAACATTACTATGTCATTTAGTGAAATTCTTAATTTTTAAACATGGGTACCCACATTTTCATTTTGCCCTGAGTCCCATAAGTTACTCAGCCCCGCAAGTTGTTATAACACTTTCTTTCTTTCATAAAAAAATAACTAAAATAAATTAGCTATTTCTGGACAGCATATACCCAGGTGTTTATTGTGTTATTCTATGTACTTCTCAGTATTTCAATGTTTTTTTTCAAGTTAAAAAGGATCTTTTCACAAGTTCATCTTAAGATACTAATATAGCTGGTGGTGATAAAACTGGAAAAACACAACAATGACAACCCTGTGTAGGACACTCTTCCCTTGTCCCAATCCCCTGCATTTACTTCCTGCTGAAACGTCACCTCTTCAAAAGTTTTCTTTAATCACTCCATCAACAATTCCTCCCTTCATTCTTAGCCCATCACTCTATCTCCTCACTTTGTTTTATCACAGCACTTACTATTCTTTGAAATCCTGTAATTACTTTGTGTAGTCATGCATATTATATTCTCCCTCATTAGAATATAAACCTTAGAGGTAAGGAGCTCTGTATTCCTTGTTGCTTCCATATTTCCAGCACCTAAAACAGGATTGGCACACAGCAAGTATCTAATATCCATTAAAAAATAAACTTAGAATGAGACATAGAGACAAGGAGAGAAAGATCTGCAGACATGGAAGAGACCTAAGAGTCCACGCTTTCGTAACAAGCCCAGAGTAAGATTTTCCAAGAGCCTGCAGGGTGCACTAAGCATGCAAACACGGACTTGGAGGAAGCTAGGGACACCCAGGTCCTTGGAGATCACATTCTCCAATCATGCCCTTAGGAAACATATCCTGGCAGCAATCCTGAACAGAATTATGAGCTACCTCTTCAGGGACAGCAACGTCTCTGGGTCATCAATTCTGGTCACCCCAAATCTTCATTTCAGGGTGGCCTTGCAAGCCCAGGATCTGACACTTAATGCCACTTCTGTAAGACCAGAAATCTCTAGAAGATTTGCACTTCTGTGTATCTTTGCTCTTGTTCATGCTACATCCTGTTTGTTAGCTCAACCAGAAGCCAGAGGGCAGGAAAGCCTGATACAGTTCTTACAGGCACTTCCCTGGCACTAAGCAGTTGGGAGAAGTGAGAGTGGGATCTGGGACAGGCAGATAGAAGAAACTGTGAATACTGACAATCACCTCTCTCTGTTCTAAACACCTATAACTAGGGATGCTCAATTATATCCTCTCCTGTTAGAGTTCAATCCTTGTTTCCTGTGTGCTAGCCTTGTCTCTTTCAGCTAGACTCTAAGCTCTTCAGGAGAAGGATTCATATATTATTTTTCCTGCATCCCCTAAAGAGATTATCATATAATCATATATCATACCATATAATCACAATAATTTAGTGATCATATGATAGATTACTAAACAGGCTGTCAGATTTTCTGATAAAAAATGACCTAAAGCATCAGAATTAATGATACTCTGATTATATGTGATAGCAGTATCTATCTCATTAATAGAAGTCAGAATTCTGTAGCAATCCATACACATATCTGCACAAGATACAACATAACCTAGTAAGAAAAGTAAATGATGAAAGTAGTAGTAGTTCGCTATTTAACAAGAAAACTGCATTATCTGCTCCACAAAAAGCATGAAAAAAATTTTGTTGGATATTCATTACTTGGCCATTATATGAAAATATTACAGAAATAAAAACCTTAGGAGAAGAAAAAAATCCTAACAAATTTTTATAGGACTGAATAGTAATAATGTTAGTGCACAATCAATTCTGATACAAAAAAGGGGGAAAGAAAAACAAAACCCAGCTTTTCTCTTTCTGTGTAGTTTTCTAAAGGGAATAAATAATTTACTATACCTTCAACCAAGCAATTGTCTCCTATTATCTGAAAAATATATTCTGGTTGCAGTTATAAAACAAAATATAGAGCGGTTTTTTTTTTTTTCTGGCTTGCCCATTACATTGCTTTTGATTATGAGCCTGATAACTCAGAAGTCATAAAGAAAAGTTTTTTGAAACACCATCATCTTGCTTTGGAGACAATGAGAAAGGGGCAATCAATCCAAAGCTTGAAACATCCTGGAAATATCTTAGGCATTTAAAATAATTTGGAATAATTTAAATTAGACTACTTCTACATCACATTTCATGTCCTTAAAAATCTACTAATGAACATCACCCTGAACCCCACTCCTCATTCTTTAGACACTCTGGAGGCCAGAATTACTGACCATACATAGACAATATTCCACTCCTGCCTTCCACAAAAATGGTGCCACTACCAGAAAAGCATCTGTTCCGGCACCAGTGTTGGTACTATTAATTGCTCCGACTTTGGTTGTTGCAGTCACTCATTCTAACAACAAATATTTATGAGGTGATGTGGACAGACATAACACAAATAAGCATTACAGGACTGCCATAGGAAGTGCTAACCTACAGGCTACCTCATTAGAGTGGTATTTAAGTGCAGTATGAAGGATAAGTACAAGTATTACTTAAAACCAAAACCTAATAGAAGAAGCTTCCAGTGACAAAGTTTACATATACTTAAGTCTTATTTTCAAAGGTTATAATAAAAAAAACCCAGCAGCAATAAAAATACTGAATTCGGTAGAAAAAGTTTAGTATGAAGATTGAACTTGGATACCTGAAGTCCTACTTTGTCATCTAAAACCACTTTTACACAAAACCACTAAATCCCCCAGTGGCACCACAGAAGAGGCGATTTTCACATAGGGCATGAAAATGCCTGGGTCTCCTGGTTTGGAAAGCCAGAGGTGCTATTAATCCTAATCATTATTGTTATTGCTTTATGATATACATTAGGTTACTGTCTGGTTTTTATGAATATAGACAGCACTCATTAATTCCCAGTAGCTGTAAAGAACCATTTCCCTGCACTGTAATGTTTTCCCCCATTAAGGACATGGATGAAAAACATTTGGGGCACCTAATTCTTTTATGGAAGATCCAAGAGCATAAAACTATTAATGTTTATCTCTTAAGTATAATTACCATATTTTTCACCTCAATGCCCACAGTTGAACACATCAATTAAAACTAGACGTATAATTTTCATGTTTTGAATGAATTTAATTGTGTGAAGAAGATCTGTTGTATGCCCTCCTACATATACCTTTCAGGAGGCATTCCTTTGCCAATTCTAGAATGGGTTGTAGAATATGGGATGGTTCCTTCTACAAAATAAGCCAATCCCCTGGGCAGTTGCTACCAAGACCAGAGCAGCTATGCCTGCAGATCATTTTAGATCTAACAGGCAAACTTTACTCATATTCGAAAACTAGTATCAAGCTCAATATACTTACAATATTTTATAAAACAATTATTCCTTATTTTAAAAGATTTCATACTAATTAATCTTTTTTCCTCTTACTAATAGTAATTCCTTTAAGTCAAATGTTAAAAGTAATAGAATTCCCCAAATTAAACCCAAAGTAAGTAGGATACAGAAAATAATAAAAATTAATGAAACAGAAAACTGACAAATGGAAAAAAATCAACAAAGCCAAAAGTTGCTTCTTTAAAAAGATTGATAAAATTGATAACCACCTAGAAATACCAATCAAGATTTTGAAAAAAAAAAAAAAAAAAGAAAGAAAACAGAAATGATCAATCTTAAGAATAAAACAGTGGACATACTATAGACTGTACAAAAATTAAAAGCATAGTGAGGGGATATTATAAACAATTTTATGCCAATAAATTTGACAATGTACATGAAATAGATTCCTTTAAAAACATAACTTACCAAAACTGACATAAGAAGAGACAGAAAATCTACAGAACTCTATAACTGTTAAAGAAATTGAATCTGTAATTAAACAATTTTCTAAGAGAAAACTCCAGGACAAAATGTATCCACTGTTAAACTCTTCCAAGAATTAATAAAAGAGATTTAATATCAATCATATACAATCTTTTATAAGACAAAGGAGAGAATACTTCCCAACTCATCCTGTGAAGTCATTATAATCCTGGTATCAAAACCAAACACATTATGAGGAAAGAAAGTTACAGACCAAAATCCCTCATGAACAGCAATGTAAAGAAAAAAAAACCTTTAACAAAATATTATTAAATCACCTAGAAGTATATAAAGAGGATAATATACCATAATCAAATAGAGCTTATTCCCAGAATTAATGGTTGGAAATAAATTAATATAGTTGGTTATATTAACACATGGGAGGGATTTATATGATCATTTCAGCAGATGCAGAGAAAGCATCTGACACATCCATTTATGTTAAATACATAACCCATTTATGCAAAAATCTTTCAGTAAACTAGGAATAGAAAATAACTTCCTCAGCCTATAATGGACATCAAAAAAAGAAAAGTCTATAGTTTCTAAGGTTGGGAACAAGAGAAAAATGTATGATGTACACTCTTACCACCTCTATTCAACATTTTACTGAAGATCCTAGCCAGAGCAATCAGATAAGCAAGAGAAATAGAAGGCATATAGACTGAAAAGCAGCAGCAAAACTTCCCTTATTCCGTGCTGACATGTTATGTATATATAAAAAGTCAGAATAAATCTACGAGAGAACTACTAGATCTGATAAATGAATTCAGCAATGCTTAGGATATGAAGTCAATGTATTAGCAATAAAAAGGCTAAAAATACCATTTATACAAGTATGAAAAATATCAAATACTTGGGAATAAATTTAACAAAAGTCATGTCAGATCTTTTTTTAAAAGATTTTATTTATTTATTCAAGAGACAGCATGAGAGAGAGAGAGAGAGCGTGCGTGAGAGAGTACAAGCAGGGGAGGGGCAAAGGGAGAGGAAGAAGCAGACTCTCTACTGAGCAGAGAGCCTAACTCAGAGCTCAACCCCAGGACCCCAGGATCATGACCTGAGCCAAAGCCAGACACTTAACCGTCTGAGCCACCCAGATGCCCCATCATGTAAGATATTTATACTAAAAATTCTAAAACATGGCTGAGAGAAACTAAAGAAGACCTAAATAAATAGAAAGATATATTACAAATGCACAAATTGAAAAACTCAATTATTGTTAAGAAGTCAATTCTCCCCAAACTGATCAAGAGATTCAATACAATTCCAGTCAAAATCCCAGCAGGCTTTTCCTAAAAGAAAAGGCATAAAATTAAAATGGGAGACAATCATGGACCCAACATAAAAGCTACAACAAACAAGTTACTAGAAATGATGAAAAGAATACACCATCTCTGTTACCTTTCATTCTTCCCAGTAAACCATAATCTGTCTAATGAAGAAAATGTCAGACACAGCAAATTGAAGGATACTCTACAAAACCCCTGGAGTAGTCTTCAAAAGTGTCAAGGTCATAAAAGACAAATAAAGGCTGAGGAACTATCAGAGACCAGAGAACACTAAGGAGTCATGACAACTAAAGGCAATGTGGTATCCTGGACTGGATCCTGGACAAAGACATTAAGGGTGAAACTGGTGAAATCTGAACAGAGTCTATATTTCATATACTGTACATACACTGTACTGATGTTAATTTCTTAGCTTTGAGAACTGTACAATGGTCATGGAAGATGTTAACATCAGGGGTAGCTGGGTGAAGGGTATATAGGCACTTGATACACCATCTTTGCAACTTTTCGGTAAATCTAAAATCACTTCAAAGTAAAAAGGTTTTAAAACGCCATTAGAACAAAGTGTAGAGTAATATATTCATGAAGGTGAAGTGGGCAAAGATCTCTCAGAGTAGAAATTTTTCATAGAAAGGAATAAATGTAAAAGAATAAAAATGATAAATAACTTGGATTTCATCACAATTAAAAATGTGCATCAAAAAGTACCATCAAGAATATAAACAAGTAAGCCACAGAATGGGAGGAAAAATCTGCAGTGCAATCTAAGAAGTGACTTCTATCTAATATGTAACAAGCACTCCGGTACCTAATAAACAACAATAACAGCACAATAAAAGAGGCTAAAGACTTGAAGAGAGCCACTTCACAAATGAACGTTTAAGCAAATTGCCAATAAGCACATGGAAAAGTGTTCGAAATCACTTCCGTTTGGGGAAAGCCACAATGAGATACCAACAGTTACCTACTAAAATGATTAAATGAAAGACTGCCACCACCAAATGTTGAGGAGGATGTGCAATACCAAAATTCTTCAGTATTGTTGGTCAAGTATAAGAAGGTACAATCGCTTTGGACATCTCTTGCAGTTTCTTAAACACAATCTACTCTACAGCCTACCAATTCCACTCCTAGATATTTATACAAGAGAAGTCAAACCATAGGTCTACAAAAAGTTCTGTATTACAATGTCCATAGCTGTTTAATTCATAATAACCCAGACCTACAAATAGCCGACATTTCCATCAAAGGATCGACCTACCGTGATACATTCATTTAGTGGATTACTACCCAACAATTGGGGGGGTAAAAAGGAACCACTGATGCAGGCAATAATATCAATGAATCTCAAAAATATTATGTTGAGAAAAAAGCCAGAAATTAAAAGTACATACTGTATGATCCCATTTCTACAAAATTCTAGAGTGGGTAAAATAAGATCAAGGCTTGCTTCTAGAGGCTGGGGAAACTGACTGGAAGGGGGCATGGGGATGATGCCTTTAACCTTTGCATTTATCATAACTGATTGAAAGGTACATTTAGTAACTGAACATTTCACTGCATGGAAATTATACCTCAATTAAGAAAAAGGTAACACAACTCCTAAGAATTAAGAACCATTATAAGTTCTTGAGTTAACATGTTTTTTTTTCCTTAATGCCTAGAGTCTTTCCCACCTCTGGGGCTGAAAGAAGCCTTTTTCATAGTTCCGGTCCTTTGGCCACTTCTCATGGAATGGTGGTAAATATTTTTTTAGCTTAGCCTGTTGGAGCTTTCAGCTAGGGCAAGCTACTGTTCTGCCAGGTGTCCCTGAAATGTTTCTCAAATGTAATATAATATATTCATGCATGTGCTATTCACTCCCAACACACCCATCCAGAGCATCAACCTCAAATGTTTCACGTTTTATAAACTTTAAAAAAGAACAGAGTTCCACCATCACTCCTCCCTTGGAAGAGTTTTAAACCACCATGCCAAATACCGTATGTTTTAAGCAAACTTTTCTTCACCCCACAGGAAGCATGACAGTAACCTAGCTCCATTTTTGGTAGGATAATATAGGGGATATCTGAAGAAAAGACAAAATTGGGGCTCTCTTTAACCTCGATCTACCAGGATCTTCTCACAGTTGCCATCTCTTTGAACCAAATGCCAAGTTGCTCAAAGTTAAATGGCTCCTTAGGGAGTTATGGGATTGTGCGTACAAAGTGTTGATAAGGACTTTGGTCTGAACATTTGTGATGCTTACCAGAGTACAGATTGCCAATTTCTAGATATAAGCTTTCAATGTGAAAAAGCATATGTTATATCAGGAAAGAAATATGCTCTGGACTTAAGAATCAGCAAGTACTTTATTTCACATTCTACCCAAGTATTCTCAAGAGCCGCAATTAAAATTCTATAAACTTAGAAGTTAATTTGTATTTTTGCAAAAGGAACATTTAAAGATGACTAGGATCTTCTGAATTGTAGTTGGGTGGAAAGTGAGGTCCAACGAATTCATTCAAAAGAGATAAAGCACATAGTGACAATAGTTGTTCTATGGCATATGAGCGTATCTACAATGCTGACCGTGTAAATCATCGAATCAGATATTTTAAAGGACCTGTTCCATAGTTGTTTTGCAATAAAAACTCAATTTTGCTTTGGGAAAAATATTCCCAAAATAGGAAATTTCCTTAGTTTCTGAGATTTGTGTAGCTTTAAAAAAGTATGTGTGTATGTGGAGGGAGAACCCCAGTATGCATGTACTATGCATATTAAATGTGTTTTTTGCCTCTATAAAATCACACCATAGAATTCACTTTTAATGCTGCACTTCTTACAGTTACAATTAAACCAAGGTAAAGAATAAAATCATTAACAGCTACATATAAAGGGTAAGCAAGTCCTGCTTTAAGAAACATCTCTGCTTTTGGACTATAGAATGGGCAAGAGAGAATTACAGCAGATAGCTTAATGTAGGGAGTGAACTTATCTATGATTCACCTTACTAGATATGACCTTCATAAGGAGACGATCCAATACGTACCCAATTCAGCTATTCTCTGTAGGTTTGTTGTAACATTTTTCCCTTGAGCTTCCCTATCCTGTCCCTCCTCTAACAAGTACCACTGAATAAACTGTTGTGCCCTACACTGGAGGGGGATTGAGGAAGTTTCTTTTTCCCCCTAAGACATGCCTCAGCCACTTAACATTTTTGGAAAGGAAACACATACACACACAACACACACACACACAGACAACAGTGCAATTCTTCCTTCAGCTAGCACAAATCTTACATATTCTTCAGGGTTCTATGTGGGTATCATTTCCTTTGAGTTGCTTCCCTAGAGTTCCCAAAGAAATCAACCTTCCTACTCACATCACAACTTACATCTCTATTATAGCTCTTATTTGATCCTGCTATGATCTAGAGTTTATGTCTGATGTCAGTGCTCACTAAATAATCGCTGAATTCCCTGGCCTTTTCATTTAAGTTTGGAATACCTAAGAAGACTGTCATTCACAGGAAGGTGGAGTGAATATCCTTCTCTAATTACTATCACCATCCCTCAGTCTGCCATATTGTGTAACAAACTCAAACTTCACTTTACCTTTGCTTATTGCTATAAATTCAACATTAATCTGGCAAAAACAGCAACATCAGGAGGTCACTCTATCACATGCTATGTTTCAGATTTAGAAACTATTAAACTGACACATAAAACCCAAAATGCTACTTCATCAACTTAATTTTCCCACATCCACACGCTCCAAAAGGGAATTTCTATTTTGGAACTACAACATCAAAGGCAAATGACTGAGGTTTTTATTATTAATATTATTGTTATTACAGATTTTCTTTCCTTTTGTGCTCATACCGATTCAGACAAGTTTACTTCAGGCTTGGCACAGATGACCAATCTCTATTTTTTTTCAAGCTCAATAATAATATTTTCCTACAAAATATGTTTATTAATATTGGTAAACACAAGCCATCCCAAGGAGTGATTCTCACTAGCCCAGAGCATGATGTAGGAATTTATGTCTGTTGCTTTTGATCTCCATGAGGTCAAGGACCACATATTAATATATTGCGTTCTCGGCAGAAAGCATAGCGCCTGGTACATAGTCGGCACTCAATCCAAGTTTACAGAATGGATGCCCTACATTTAGTCTTGGGCAGATGAAAAGATAACCGAAAAATGAAGAAAGACAGCATGCTGGAATCTCAGCCTTCCACTACCTTCAGCCTTCCTTTCTGTGCTTCTCTGGGGGCCTAGTCCCTGCCACATGTGAGGCTGTCCTGGTAGACTGAACAGTTCAGAGGTCAAGCACAGGTGAAGGAGGGCAGGGTGGAGGAAACACACAGAACAGGACTGGAAACCTCAGACCCTGACATCAGCTTCGCACACAGAAGACACACAGTAAACGCATATTTCATTCCAGGGCCCATAAGCTGAGCTTCCATTCCCAGGGAGCTGCTTTATTATGAGGGAATAAACCAAGGTGTCACAACTATGGATCAGGAACTGATAATGTCCCTTTTATGCTACAGGCAACCATGCAGCCGTTTAATGCATATCCACCAAGGCTGGATAATGTATGGAAATGAATCACTACACCGTACACTGAAACTAATATAACACTGCATGTTAACTACACTGGAATCAAACTCAACGAAACTAAAACAAAATAAGACAAAATAAAAATTAAGACAACATGAAAATAATATATCTGCAGGGGCTGCTCAGAGAAAAATGAAGTTGTCATTCATACATTCGGTAAATATTTACTGAGCCCCAATTCAACTGTGTGAGGAGTTGAGGATGCAAGAATCAATGATCCACAGTCCTTAGGCCTCATGGAGCAACCTGCCATGGGGTGATGGTCATAACAGAAACCAATCAGCACAAGACCAGATCCCCAGTATGTATGCCTGGAGAAGCAACACAGCTAGTGAGAGTAAGACAGCAAAGTGTGGACACACGGGTATAAGAGCACAGAAGGGACCGAAACGGCACGACTGAGTCCCACTGCCTCTCTCTGCAAGAGGCACGTAAGCCCAAGTGCATCTGCAGCCAAAACGGGAGACCTGCTGCTCCATGTTCAGGTGTGAGTTCTTGATCCTTCTCATTCTCCTACTCCGAGCTCATTCTATTATTTAAAGATACATATGTTTTCATACAGCAAAATCCCTAAAGCCAAGCCACCCACTTCACACATTATTAATTTATACATAAACAGATAGAGGACTGGATACATTAGAACAGGTATCAACTGTTCTTTGTGGGAGATTTAGGGCATCTCAAGGACAGTTTTGATTAAATGCGGTTTTTATCTCATACCCCAACTTTGAATCTAATGGCTCCATTGGATGTACAAAGTGCTTCAAACACACAGGACCTGGGGGCAAGCATGATGCATCTGCAGGGCTGCAGGGGATCAAAAAAGATCTATGCTCTTATTATTCAACAATTTGCTTCAAAAACACCACACACACTTAACAATGCTTCCAATCGATCTCTTTCTAGTGCAGACCTGATTCTTTCCTCTGCATATATTAATAAATCAACAATTAAAAATGAAATTTCTGAAGTCAAACCAATCAGAATTTTGCCCACAAATGTACATCTCCAAGTAATCTAAACAAAAGCATCACAGCCCATATGCTCGTCCTGGCTAATTTCTGCTAAGTCTCCTAGCAGCTCCCGTGGTCTCACACAGGCTCAGGGCATAAGCTGATGTGCAACGTGATACTGGAATTCTCTTGAGAGTGGACCCTTGTCTCCTTGAAGGAAAGGAGGTGAAAGCTGCCTCTGTCATCTCTCAACTTTTCATCGTGCCCCTACTTGTGCAAGGCAATGCTTGCTTAGAAGTCAAGAGCTAGAAGGAGATGAGTAATTAAACAATTTTCCAAAGGTCTACAAATGAGCCAGAAGCAATCCAGCCCCAGCACCTCTCCAGAGCTCTAAACCTTAAAAATACTAAAGTGTCCTAATCAGAGAACCATGAATGTATATTGAGAAACCACAGAGCACGTGGGAGGCTATTTCATGCTTCAGAGCCCACAAAGCTATTGTCGGACAGATGTACTAATATGGGAAAGAAAATTAAAGTTTAAGGCTAAATAACTTCAAGAAAACCTCAGAATGTAGCTCAATAGCATTATGTAAGTTTTTTTAATATGCACGACATGAAGTCAGGGATCCTTCCTTGAATACAAGCTGCCAAAGGCTCTTTGTCCTATAAATATTTGCAAGTGGAGGCTGATATTTATTTATGGGTCATCTTCACAAAACATACTCACCTAATTATATTTATATAACGAGAACAAGCTGGACTCTGTTTGCCAGTATCAGGTGGAACTTGAAAGCTACCACTGATAAAAGAATCTTCCTTCAAAAGCTGAGTAACTGTATCTGCATAAACTAAGTTGGGTTACTCTTTTTACCATAACACTTCAGGTAAATAAGGCCAGTCCTCATTCTTCAATTGGAAACACAGACAGAAGCCAGAAAACAAGTTACAATTCCACAGGCACGCCTTGGCGATTCACTGGGTAAGGCAATACCACCGCTGTGGTTTGTGATGGCCCCAACCTCAATTCATTTGAACAAAGAATTGCATCATCCCAGCTCTAAGGGACCTGTCAAATTAGTGTGGAGTCCATTCAGATCAACTCTCTTGGAGTTGCCATAGTCTCTAACTGTAAGAACTCTGGTCACAAAATACCTTGCACAGCAGTGTCTACATACAAATCATAGACATGCCACAGAAACCAAACTTTTGGGACTTGGATTAGATGCTGTATATTAAAGTCACTTTTTACAAAAGCACAAAAAAAATATTTTAGACCAGTTTAGTACATTTCAGGCTATGATTTAAGAAATGGCATGGGTAAATGCCAGTAAAAGCTTTACTAAGTATGAGAAAACTCACAATTAGGTTATGTAATAAAAATTAAGTCCATGGATCAACTCCATTCAAGAAGAAAAAAGGATATATTCTTTCATTTCATCATGAAGTCTGACCACGTACCTCCTTCAGTATAGCTTCATGTTAATTTTATGTTGACCTCAGTTATTTTCTTTTTAAATAAATCTGGTTTCTCTTTCCCTAGGACTTCTCATACGAATCATCTGAAAAAACCACTTTACTTAAGGCATATCTTTTTGCAGAAAAATGCTCTCTTGGAACAAAGCATTTTCTGACATCACATTGCATTGCCCTTACTTGATTTAAGTTCATACTATAATAAAGTAAAAAGAAATTCAAAATGTTAAAATAAATATGTTTTGAGTATAATATTTTACAACCAAAATAGCTTGAAAATAGCATTTCCAAACAAATGAATAGGCTGGGATGCCAACAAATATCTGAAAATGAGCATCATTTTAAAATATAGTTTGACATGTGCAGTGAAGGAGAACCAGGGGTAAATTCATTATCGTGCATTTAGAATTTTTATTTTATTTAAATACACATCTGACTTCTTTTTATGTTTCAAATTCAGGAAAGCAGAAAATCCCAGGATATTAAAATAAAACATTTTCTGGATTATATAGAGATTGCCACAGACCTGCACACTAGCATCTCTCTAAACTTTAACTGTTGACTCTAGGCTAAGGGAGTGTTCAGTGCACAGGTGAGGTCGAGAGGATAAGCTTGGTTTACCCAGACCCTATGCCTTCCCACCAAGAAATGATAAGAGAATGGTTTATATGTGGAAAGTAAAATAAAAAGCCATACTTCTTTTTCTGAGGATTGCAATCTAACAAGACGGACAAGCAGAACTAAGCAAGTAGCTGGTCCCCAGGAAGAGCCTGGCAATGCTGCAGGGACATAGGGACACAGTGCTGCCAGCTGGGTCTTCAGTGTGGCCCCTGCAGGCTGGTCCCCTCTGTCACGGAGTGCAGACTAAGCCCTGACTCCAGCCACAGATACCATGTGGTCATCTGAATGTGCCAGGAACTGGCTTTGAGAAGGGAGAAGAAAATTGTTGCGTAGGTGAGATAGGCCACTCTCCTCTCCACCCATCCCTCCCTCTCACTCTCTTTCACTTAACTCCTACATTTTTGCACTCTGGGACAAACCAGGCTTCTGATCAAAAGCAATCTGTGACTGGGGTTCAAAAGCACTGATTAATGCGTGTACCTGCCATGCAAATCCACAAGACAGGGGTGACCAGCCTAAGGGCTTTTATATTTCTTTAAAGCATTAGCCATTGACAGGGGTTAAGCTTACCACTGGGACCCAGGAAGTTAGCCCCAAAACACAAGCTCAAATATACGTACTTTCCAATCTATGGTTCTCAAGGACATGTTCCATTTCTATGAGACTTTAATGAGACCTGAGAACTGTCCATTTATAATGGCTCCCACAGCACATCCGGGGGTGATTTAGTAACTTGCCTAAGCTTTTACAGTACTAAAGTTCCACAACCACTAGTTTAAGATTTAGAATTGAAATTCATATGGAAGAGGGTTTAAAGTCACAGAGTGAGTCTTTGCTTTTATAAACTTCACATCACAGAAGGTTCATAGTTTTAAGACACGGAATAAGCATAGATTATCATGACCCTAGGATCAGTTTGCTTTATAACAAAATCAACAGCATGATAAAATAAAAATAATGGCATACTCCCCTCCCATTATTTTTGGCTGGTTTATGTCTGGGTATGATGAGTCAGGACCTAAGCGTAATATCCATTGACTAGTTGATGAGCTCACAGCACTTGCTGAGATGTTAAGAACAGCAAGCTGCACGCTGCCCTCGGTCTCTGGCTACCAAGAGAAGCCAAATGTATAGTTCCTTTTTCAGGGATCTGTATGGCCAAGAAACAGAGTGGATCTGGGTACAAACTGAGAAGGACTCCAGCTCTGAGGAGGAGTGTTAGAAGAGGTGTTAGAAGAGCACCGGTGGGTTCTTTCTTTTTTCATTTCAGTGAGTACTTCAAATCACTGTTAGTTGTTATCACTGTGATAATTTTGTTGTTGTTTCATTTATATAAGCATAACATAAGTGTAAATAATTTGTACTACAAGGTTTAGCATGTGCTCTCTTCAGTCCATGGGGACTCCAAAGAACAAGGTGTTCAATAGCACAGTCTTCATGACGATAGAAATGAGGTTCATTTAATCTTCCCTCATTTAGCACTACAAACAGTGTACAGATGAAACAGCTCACTCTGCTTACTTTTCGCATGAAGCAAGAGCATTTCAGAAGATGTTTATCTTCATTCCAGATTTTATGCTGATTTAAAAAAACCCCAAGATTTGGAAGGAGAGCACCCTCCAGTTATGTTGTGGGGTAAGTAAGAACTACCACCAGGAGAAATGTCCTAGTCTACAGCTGTCCCCTGTGTCAGTGGCCTCTCCCACAGTCCCACTGGCAAATCCTGCTGATTGTCCTTGCTTGGAGACAGTACTGTACTGGAACCCTGTGTCACCTTACAAACTGCCTATCTGCCCAGCTACGCTGTAGGAACTAGGTGGGCAGGGACTGCATCTTGCATTAATCTGTGTCTGACAGGTACAAAATGCTCTTCAGTGTTAGTTCATGGTCTTAGGATCAGAGAATGCATTTCCTAGAGTTTAAAAGGCAGCAAGGCCAGCATTTTCCATAGGACCCTGTGGACTTCTCAGTTAATCATATTTTCCAATTAACTTTTCCACAGTGCTCCATAGATCTTCTTGTTCTATTCCTGATCATAATGCACAGTTTCAAAAATGTGGAGTTTTTTAATTGATGTTAAATAAGCTCCTAGAAGTTGCACTGCAATGAAGTAATTTCATAGAAAGGCAAACTAGATTTGCTTGTCAGATAATAAATATATGTATGTTCATAATTAAAAGAGATTCATCTTTCCAGAAAGGAGCATAATGGAATGAAGAAGGGGTACAGAAATTCTGAGCTCTGTACAACTAGTGATGCATTTCACCTGAGATCTTTTTCAGTAAAATGCAACATTCTGAATTTTAAAGGCTTGAGATGAGTTGGAAAAAGTTCCTTTGAGGACCTGTCAAGAAAGTAAGAAGCTTCAACTAGAGGTGGTGGTATTTAGGTTAAACATCTGGAAGACTCTCAAACACGAGACCTGATAGCTGGTGGAACAGGTAACTAAAGATGGCTGGAGGTATTTAACAATAGGGCAGTCCCAGGAGGGAAGCAGGCTTCAGCTCTAGTGTCAACGCCGGCTGAGCTGTACGACCTTCCCTGGGTCCTGTGACTGCCTTGGCACAAACAGCCACCGTGCGCTCCCAGCCTGGGGAGGTAGCACCAGCATCTCTAGTGCGGATGGGTTTAGAACAACAACACAAGGAACTGAAAGGGACCCTGTATAGAAGACAGTGAGTGAAGAACAGAACTCTTGCCCCAAGTCTCCCCATTAAAAGTTGGACTCCTGAAGCTTCTCTCCACCACAGCCTCCACATACCCTAAATGGTGATCAAGATAGTGCTATCTGGATCAAGTGTGGGGTCTCTTTTAGTTCCATGGTTTGACATTTGACACGAACCTATCAACTGGGCTTTTTCAGGTCTAGAAGGTGAATATTTTATGTGAGTTTTCATTAAGTTCTGAATGTCGAAAGTTTCTGAGAAGACTCCTCTGTGACCCAGCATATAAAGAACTACAAAGGCAATTCCCTAAAACAACATAGGGGCCTACAGGGCCACAAAGGTGCTGTGTATGTGTCCTTAAGTGCCTCACAGGCAGCTAAAGACAATCAAAGCAAATCAGCTCTCAGGGAGTATAGGCACAGGGTAAGGACAGAGAAGGATGTCCTGCAGACTTCCATCCTGGGGTGGGGCAAAGGGATGGTATGGGGCTTAATCCAACAGTCAGGGCTGCAATGAACCTAGACAGAAAAAAAACCAGATCCAGGTGGACTTTCTAGACAACTTTTATTAGAATAGATGTTTACATATAACTGTTTACTGTGATACTATTCCCTCTTCTCATCTGCCCCAGAAGGGAAGAAGCTTGCACTCCACTCCTGAGAAGGGGCCAGTCGGGAAGGAGCACTTCCAACCTCACGTAGCCTGCGCCCTCACGACTCCCTCCCTGGTCAGGAGGTCCTTTTCCTACCACTGCCTAAGGGAGAAGGATCAACGAACCTCGGTCGGTCTGGTGTTTTGACTCGTTTCTACAACAATGGTGCATTTTTTAATTTATTGAAGTACAGTTGACATACTGTACTTGGAATGTTATATTAGTTTCAGGTGTACAACATATGGATTCAATAATTCTCTACATTAGGCTGTGCTCACCACTGTAAGTGTAGTTAGCATTCTGTCACCATACAATGTCATTATATTTTTTCTGCTCTCCTGCCATGCAGAAAGCTTGGCAAGGCAGGCCCTGCCTCTCCCGGAGAAGCTGCAGGTGTCCAGCATTTCCCAAGATCACTGGGACTGGAATGTTTAAGAAACACAGATCGAGGGCCACCTTCTGTAATCCACTTGACCAGCTGAGATTTTGACACACTCTGACTGTTGCTGTGTCTTATTTCCTAATTAGTTCTAGATTCAGGAGGGGACAGAAGGAGTGTCTTTACACGCCTCTTAACACTCCAGCACCTTTTATGTTTGAAAAAAGGAGGTCACCTGATGTTTAGCCTTAGGAAGGGGATGGCCAATGTCCACTGTCAGCTCTGGTACATATGGCCTTCTTTTATCCTCAGCCATGGAGACACCTTGGAGTCCCTCTTGACACGGTGTTTACATGGACAGTCACCACCAATAAACTGCCACAGCAACGTGAAATTATCTGTTATCCCAGACCTCTGCATATTGGGCGCTGGCTGATTTCCTTTCTGAAGAACTTCTTACTATACTTAGCCAGACAGGTTATCTGTGGTCATCGTTCATTCACTCACTGCACAAATAGTTAATTAGCAATTTATACCTCAAATGGGGGGGGCAGAAAAAACTATTGTCTTTATGGGATCTCTTTAAAATAATCAAGTATTGAGGATAATAAAGGACGATGAGCCTTGCTGAGAAGACATATTCTCACTGCACTAGTGGGTACAATTTAGAAAGAAAGAGATTGAAAGGCTCAAACATTCCCAGAGCTGGCAGGCCATCCGCCAATGATGAGTGTGACGATCTTATGTTCCATATAACAGCAGAGAACTTCCTGACACCTTAGCCCCATCATGAGTATTTCTAGGACTCTACAAATAGTCCCACATCCAAATGCCTATGGTTTGTCCTAAAATTCTAACACCACTTCTCTATTCTGAATACATAATTTGAAAACACCAATATTTTCCATTCCACTTATGAATGTTAGAGGAGAAGTGACCAACATGCGAGGAGGAACTGAGAACATCTACCTGACACAATGCAACTGCACATAAACATGCTTCTTGGTAAGTAAGTCAGGCATGCACCCTCAATCATAGGAGCTGCACGATAAATCATTCAACAAAAGCAAAAGGAAGAAATGGAAGGAGGTGAATTCAAACAAAACCAAAACCAAAACCAAAACCCCTCCATTATTTACACTCCAAAATCAGAAGAGGAAAACCAACCATACTAATTGGTTGATCTTGGAGCCTAGATAGGTAGGTGAGTAGGTATGTATGTAGGTAGGAAGGTAGGTAGGTAGGTAGGTAGATATCCATGGTGAGAGTTAGAGAGAGAGAGAGAGAGAGAGAGAGAGAGAGAGAGAGAATTTTCCAAGATGCTTGAAAGGAAAAGTAAATATAACCCAACACGCCCGTGTTTTTCATTTTTGTTTCTGTCCCCACCCCGTCTTCCTCCTATCCCTCGGAGACTACAGCCCTCGGAGAAACGGAATTGGGTATTAGCTGGCTATTAATTAGAGGATCTAAGTTTGCTGGTACGGAAGGATTAGTGAGAGCTAGCCACACGATGCTCGGCTAATCCCTCACCTGAGGCAACAGGGGCCGTTATGGCCTGGTGGTGCTGTGTGGGTAGGAGTTCCGAGGAAATTGAGAGGATCTTTTCCTGACAGCTTCCTATGCTGAGTGTCAGCACCTGGCCTGCTTTGATGATGGTTTTTACCCTAATCAGACCACCCAGGAACTGCAGGGACAAGAAAGCCAGCTGAGTTTCAGCGACATGTCCGTGAAGCTACAGGAGGATTACAGAAAAAAGGCATTCTTGTTATCTGTAAAATCCATATACATTCCTACACAGACAGGAGGAAATGCCATTTGGGGCTGTGTGCTTATACAGTTTAGAGCTTGTAACTTCATCTTCTAATTTTTTTAGAACATTAAGGAGAAGTTACACAATATTCAGGAACAAAGTCCAACTTCAAACTCAGAAGTCCCTAGGAAGGAAGAAAGGATTAGGGTGCATTCATCTGGTTTAAAGATGCTGACCCCAGTGAGAAATTACTGGACTAGTAAAGTGTGAACACACTTGTTGGAAAGGTGAACACTCTTTAAAGTACTAATGACCCTCATTAAGAAGGCTTCCTCTTTCAGTAATTATTGCCTGAGTTCTCTGACCTCAGTCCAGACACCAGCCCAAGCTCGATTTATCTGTGACATCATCCCATGCCAATGCTGTCCTCAGACACTCAGGTTTTAATACAGGACATCTGTGACTATTTGATGCATTCCTAAACCCAAAATGTAACATTCTAGAATGATTATTTATATTCAGGAAGAAAAGAGGAGAAAAGTACAATGTATTTCATGATGGCCAGGCACAAGAATCAGTGATGCCCAGGTTGGAAGGGCCAGGAGAGAGAAGAAAAAAGAATAATATCAGCCGTGTCTTCAAGGAAATTTTATAGGCAAAGTAGACAAGTATACAATGAAATTAGATGAGCTATAGAACTGTGGGCATGTTACTTGACCTCACTGCAATTCTATCATTTATAAAATGGGTATAATAAGAGTATGTATCTGATGTGGCTGTGACGAGGATCCAGTGTGTTAATACATGTAAAGTATTTAAAATAGTACCTGGCACACAGTAAGTAATGATGATGATGATCATGGTGACAATGATGATGTTACTGTCGTAATGGTTAATTTTTTTTTATCTTTTTTAACTGAGATATGGCTGATCTATGTTATATTATGTAATGGTCAATCATATGTCTCAACTTGACTAGGCCACAATACCCAGATATTCTGGCGAAACACCAATCTAGATGTTGCTATTTTTAGGTATTTTAGATATTTTTAGGAGAGATTAACACTTAGGTCAAGAAATTTCGAGTAAAACAGATTACCCTCCATAATGTGGGTGGGCCTCATCTAATCAGTTGAAGGACATACATACATATATACTGTGTATACTTCTGTGCAGTGTGTATATATTCTTACTATATACTATACTTACTATATGTATGTGTATATGTACACGTACACACACACACACACACACACACACACACACACACACACACACCCTACTGGCTCTATTTCTCTGGAGGGCCCTAACACAAATGATATTTTTTAAATTATTATTTTATGGCCAAAAAAGATGAGAGAAATGCCAGGGATCAATATCACAAACAAGATTTCAACTTGATTAACTTTTTCTGTAAGGGCCATCCTGTTTGATCTTGCTTCCCTGAGAACACTGGCAGAGTGTCAAGAGGACAATTTACTTAATGCATACCTAGTTGTTTCCTTTCTATTAGAAAATAAATACAAATGTTTAATTAAAGTAAAGAAGTCACATCCTGATCATATCAGGGGCAAAGGTCTTCATACTCAACTCACTTAATCATATAAACACAGCGACTCAGTTCTTGGATTTAGAAGGGAAAAAGGCCTCCCTCAGTTCCCCTCTTCACTTTGTTGAAGAACACCTTAGGCCTTCCCTACAGAATAGTTCCTATCAGTTTAGACTGACACTGTATCTAAGGAACATTTAAATATTTGCAACAAATGCAAATGAATTGCCCAAGAAGAAAAATCCAACTCCATGCCACTTTAGAAAGGCTATGATATATTAAGAAACTAACCATTTTCTTTAATATCTCTTAACTCCAGACAGGGACAAATAAAGCTATTTGTTAAAACAAAGCTTCTTGAAACATCTGATATTCTGACAACTTCTGCTAGATTAATGAAACACTTGAAATATAAAAAGTGAAATCTGTATTTCTTTCATTATCTGTTTATGGCATTAATAAGAACTGCTTTGCTAAATACTCTATTGTCAGTTTTCTATTGGGATAAATTTAAGGTATTAAGAATACATAAGAGCTTTATATTTAAATCTTGTTCCAAATGATGACTATATTGTTCCGATGGGGCCCACAGCATTGAGGTTATAGTTAGATGCATTATACTGTACTGAGCTAAAAGCTAACTTAGGCTGAAAATAGCCCTCCACAACCACTGAGATCTTATAGTTTTCACTAAAGTCTACCTCCGAATTTAAATGTCTGATGTGGCAGGAAACTCGTGCTCTTTAATCAGGAGGCTCTGATGTCCCAGAGTTTCTGTGTGTGTTTGCATGTGAGTGTGCATGGGGTTCGTGTGTATTGTTACATTTTATCTGCTATACGGGCTTTCCTCTATGATTACAAAATATTTTACACATATTAATTAGAAAAATATCCCCCTGAAGTGGATAGAATTTTCCAGTTTTCTAAATTATCTTCCCAGATAATTTGCTTTCAAACTAGAACTAGAATGAGGAGGCAATTCTAAATTGTCACGTTTTCTGTCTGTCCCTTGTGTTCTCACCTATCTGTTTCATGACCACCCTCCCCTCGCTCCCTTTCTTCAAGCTCCAGATTTCTAGGTCCATCGTAAAGGGAATCAACAAAGACTACGAGCATTCCCAGGATGTGCTTCTGAAGCCTTGAACAGGTAAATGAGCTTCTGCTGCTACTGAGAACAAACCAGGACTGAGCGAGCCCTGCCAAGGAGGGTTCTGCTGAGCGTCTGTCATCAGGGTATGGATGGACGGGGACCGGAAGGGGAGTTTCTCTGGCAGTCAGAGAAAAAGAAACTGGCCTAACACTGCTCTAAATTGACAGGAACTATGAGGAATTCCTTAGACGATTCAGCAGCCATTCCTGCTATGAGAGGCCTTGCTTGAAAGATGTTCTTAGACTTTTGTCTTAGGGGCAGTCTAACAAGTTGCTATGCTATTGTTATGTGTTATGTGTTAGGCTTATGAGAGCAGCCTAGCACACTATGCCCAGGAAGCCTAGCAGTTTTACAAGATCTCAATTATATATGGTAGCAGAGACTGCTAGCTGCTTATCACAGTCCATTCTTCCCTTCCTCCTTTACTAATAGTACCTGAATTTTGTTGGACAAGGCAACGTATCCACTTTACATTTCCCAGTTTCTGCTGTGACCACTCATGTGACTAAATCCTACTGAGTGGGATGTAAGAAGTTACCTGTTGGGGCTTCTGAGAAACTTCCTTAAGAGGGGACTTACTCAGCTAGCAGCCTCCATTCTGCCCATCCCCCTTCCTCCTCCTTCCTATCAGGAATAGAGATGATGACGGCTGGAGCTGCAGTCACTACCTTGTGACAATGAAGCAGCATTGAGGATAAAAGCTACTAAGGATGGTAATTTTAAAAAATGAGCCTGAGGCATTGATAATATGATGGTTAGGCAGCTTGTTAAGATCAATCAATCAATCATTTAAAGATCCCTACAGTTTATCTCCCAAGTAGCTGTAGTCGCCCTTTATTCTAGTCAATTATTCAGCATCTACTTAATGCCTAATGTGAGCCAAGTGCCAAAGGTACAAAGGATGAGACACACGTCATGCCCTCAAGGAGCTAACAGTCTGCTGTGGGAAACAGGTAAGTAGCAGAGTACATGTTGTATGATAGTAAGATGTGTGTTATTACCCCATTCAAAAGAGGTCTATCAAGTCCCTACTAAGTTCTAGACACTCTCCCAGGGACACAATAAGGAGTTTATATTCTAAATGGCATGGAGAAGAGCAAGTTGGAGAAACAAAAACAAAAATAGTAAGATTAATGAACAAGACAAGGTCAGAAAATAGGGGTGCTGGGGTGCTGTGACAGTGAGTGACTGCTGGTAGCCAGCAAAGGCCTCTCTGTATTTAAAGCGAGATCCTGAACAAAGAGAAAAAAAGAGCAAAACTGCTCTGTGGAGAGCTGAGGGAGGAGCTCATGCAAAGGTCTCAGGCAGGTATAAACTGTTGGAGGATGATGCTAATAACTCCTAGAGAGAAGCACTTAGCCCTGACTGGATTGAGGGGGGGGGAGATGGGGGGTGGTTAAAGAAGTTTCCCAAGTTGGCCTGGCAAGTCCTTCCCTCTAGAGCACAGAATTCCCAGCAGAGAAAGCACAGTGACTGAATTCCCTCCCCCCACCTTCCCTCAGGCCCTACTCAGTGACACCACAACTGTGCCTCACTCCCAACATATTTTCCTTTCCTGAGAAATCATCACAAGAGACTCAGAGGGGAAAAAAAAAACCAAACCAAAGAAACCTATCCTTCTCATTCTATATCAGAGGAAAATAATTTTTGGCAGCACTGCCACTTCGGAAGCAGTTGTCATGATGAAGGCCCAGCCTGTACCAAGATCAACGGCCACGTTAAAGTTCACTAACACACAATTCCTGTTCAAAGTTCGCCAGGTACCTCAGTTCAGAAGGGTCAACTTCATCTTCATTGGCCATATGCCAAGCCAGTGTGGAACAGAAGCAGCCCAGGCCCTCAAAGCCACAAGAGAAACTGATGCAAACTCATGCCCCTTAACTCCAAAACCCCAACCTAGTTCTGTATGAGGCCCCATGAACACGCATGGGCCTGCCGGATGGTGCCTGTGTCCTGAGTACCCTCCAACGGCTTCATGACATTACCAAGCAGATGAGGACATCCCTAATCTTTTGGTTTAGCCAGCATTATTTAAACAGTGGGAAATATGGAAACACACCAGTCCACTGACTTTAGAAGATTCTGAGGTGATGTATCCAATTTTCAATAAATGATGATGTTATCACCTGGACAATGATTCTTTGATCATTAAAAGAAAATGTGACACTGTCCTCTTTCTCAAACCAAAATGAGCTCTTTTCCTTTGGAAAAAAAAATGAGGGTTTATCAAGTGAAAAGGTTTTTCCTCATTTTAATGAAGATCCTTTCTCTCTTTTCATAGATTTACTGCACTTAATAATTGTCAAGTTATTACCTAGTGATCTATTTCTAATGAACTCTACTTGGTTAAAAAAGAAGCTGAATGAAAAAAAAAAGGAGTTGAACGCCAAAGAATAATTTCTCATTGGTTTCCTATTACCTTTCTGTTGACTGTTCAGTCTCCCATCTAAAAGTGGGGCTGCTGACAGTTTTGTGGAGTCTTCTGGTGACTTCCCTCGTATACGTTTCTCTCAGATTAGTACTTTATGTAAAACCAGGACTAGTAGATCATTTTTCTCACTGATGCCTCTATTTGCAATTTTCGTCTGATCATCTAGATTAGACTGAATGTTGGCTCTCAACCTGGGACTAGTAGATCATTTTTCTCACTGATGCCTCTATTTGCGATTTTCATCTGATCATCCAGATTAGATTGAATGTTGGCTCTCAAGCTAACCCATGCTGTCTTCTATGAGTTCTCTGTGTTTAAAATAAGCCTCCTTATATTGGCTTTTTGTTCTACTGGCCCAAGTTGAGATTGGAGTTGATGATCTTGGGTTGGAGTTGATTATATTCTTTGCATAATGTCCCAGTGTGGATACTTCTCACTATAAAATTAAAGCTGTTTAAATGTATTACCTGTTCCTCTATCAGTAATAACGTCCATATGTAGGAATAGCCTAATAAGTCAAGTAGGATTAATTAGACAAAAAAAACAACTTAAGGCAAAGCAGACTGTGAAAGGGTGGTGGTGGGGAACCTGAACTCCCACTTCTTCAAAGTGCAGAGGTTGGTCAAAGCCTCCTGTCTTCATCAAATTACACCACCTGCCAGGAGTTCAGGCATGGAAGGAAACATGGAGGGAGCCAGCCCTTCTTTCATTGATGGTCTAGGAGTTTACACTCTAAGGGTGAGTCAGCAGGCTCTACAAACTCTTTGCTTTTTACATTTTTCAGCACTTACATGCTACAAACCATGCTTGACTCTAGAGGTACAAAGAAGGAAAAGACAAGGCAGTGAGTGACGCAGCTGCCAAAGAGCTCCCCTGTAGCCAGAGTGACAACCAGTCAGTGGCCCACAAGACCCAAGTCCAGAAAGAGCTTCCTCTAAAATGTAATCATCAGATTCGAAAATATACACTTACATTTAATTAAGAAAGGAAATGGACCTTAAGAGTTTATCTGTTGAGGTTTTGTAAACAGACTTAGAGAAAATAGAGTCAACAGGGAGTTTGTGTGACTCTCTGACATAAAGTCAGTAATGCGATTCACCCATTTAAGTATTCCACAGTCAATGGACACCCACTATATGTATGGGCTGGCACTACAGAGGCAAAACATGATCCCTGCTCTCCAGATGCCTTGTCCTCAGAGATAAGTGAATATATCAAGATAGCTCAGAACGCAAGACTTACTGTCTGCAGGTTGATGCAAAGACAGGAACCAAGGCATGAAGGAACCAGAGATTAAAGAATGGCCTTTAGTTGGTTCTCAAAAGAGAAACGTGATTCCTAAGACCTGGCATAATTTTATTCAAAATTACTTTGTAATTTCTACTCATCCATAACAACACTGTCTCCTTCTCCCTTCGTTCAGACACTATCAGGATCACTTGAATATACATATGCAGAAGATACAAATGGGTAAGTCTCCACTGTCTAATTAGTAAAACACACAGCAAGGAAACAGTTCTTTGACTAGGTAAAACCACTAGCCTAATGGAACTCTAAAGTAAACTGCAACACTTTCCTTGAAGACTCACGGCAAAGAGGATCTCCTCTCCCTTTCCACAGGTGGGGTGAAGAGCTGATATTGACGAACATACTGAGCCTTCTCACCTATGAAGTCACACTGCCCACCCAGGCACCCCAGTGGACCCCGCCACAGTGTGGTCGGTTCAGGCCCTTTCTCCTCTTCATGAAGGCAACTGGGAATGGCGAGTTTCTGCTTTTCCATTTGTCCGATTTCTGTCCCGCACTGTCTAGCCAAGAGAAATGAGAAACTCACTATCCATCTCACCCTCACTGGGGAAATTATATGGGGTCTAGGTTATGCAACAATGATTCCTTCAAACAGCTTCTTTTGACTCCAAAATCTAGTCCACAGATATTTTTAGAGATGGCTCAGCTCTGCACTCTGGGATATAGAACCACTGAGAGTAAGCCACACATGGGAAAGATGCTTTTGGGGCTAGAGAGCAGACGCTGTCAACAAAAGTCTTCCTGGCCCCTAGGGAAAACTGTGAGCCATGGGACAGGGGGTCTGCCACACCCCAGCATTCAAAACACCCCGGATGGCATTCAAAACACACTTGTTAAATAAGTAGTACATGTGACGATGCATGCACAAAGCCAGTTCACCAAAGTTTTGACAAACAGAAATTCCCTCATTACCTATTTCAGTGATTTTCTAAATGTTTCATAGAAAATTAACTTTAAGAACCAGGTCCCCCATTCAGTCCTCCTCCAGGCTCAGTGTAACAGGCACAGCCCCCAACATGAAGACGTGCTTCCATTCTGGGAGATGCCATATGCAACGAAGGTCACTAAGAGATGGGTGGTGGTCCAGAGAGAGGCTCTGATGGACATCCTCCTGGGGCTTCAGGGTGCACCACTGTCTTCTGAATTTATCCATAACATGCCCCAAGCTCAGACATGGTACTTCCCTTGCAGACCAACACTCATCAAGAATAAGGGAAAGCAAATTCATCTGGGCCACCCTAATTAGAAACCAATAATAGATGAATAGGAATTAGGGCAAAGTTCACACTGTTTGATACTTGTGTAAAATGGTTTCTTTACGGAGCTAACAATACCAAAAGTTGGTGTGTGGGTGGGTCATAAGTAACTAACTTATTTAGGAGACTATGGTACCTCAGCCACCTTTAATCCCCAATTACATACAAATAACTAACAAACTAATCTCAAATCCTTAAGGTAGTGACTTATGTCTTTTCATTTGTGTACCACTCAGAGCCTTGTACTCACTACATCCTAGATAAAATGATCCTAATTAAAATATGTCACTTTAGGGGCTTCTCTTTGGCAACATTTTGTTCTCCTCATGCAAGTGAATGTATTATTTGCTTTAGTCAGTCATTACATAAATATTTATTTAATACCTATTATGTGCAAAGCCCTGTATAAAGTATTGTAACAGGATGTCAATATAAACAACACATTTAAGGAAGTGCATGGATATAAATTCAAAAGGTGGATATATGTAGACAGACTGCACAGAGCTGTCACAGGAAGTGGGAGTTGCAACTGACCAATGAGAGTAAGAGGAAGGCCCTTTAGGACCAGCTTGGGGGACATACACAAGTACGCCCGTGGAGATGGGAGGGTTGGAAATCAGCTCAGTGGAGGTAGAGAGCGTGGCGTGGGAGTACACAGGGAATACTAAGACATTCAGGTTTTTTTCAATGCACAGACTAAATGAAGGGACTGGTGAGGGATAAAGCTGGGAAGACAGAATGGGGACTTAGCATGGATTATCCTGCAGCCAAGATCAGGCATCTAGATTTTGGCCATAAGAAGTGAGTGGCAGAAATCTTTTAAGCAAGGGAAGTCGTGATAGTTGTACGGAAGAGCAATAAAACCACATTATTTTTCTAGTCCTCTCTACCTTGGGGGACTCTCATTTAGGTTGATTGACTTCTCTCCCCAACACTAGTCTGCGTTAATAAAACTCTGCTGTACAGGTGACCAGTCTGGGGGTACTCAGAGCTCCATGGCTGCCTGGGCCTACCTTGTTCCAGGGGGAAGGCCTGGCCATCTTCTGCCTGCAGTGCTCAGTTCCTATAGAACTCACCCCATTATGGAACTGCAGGTGTGGGAGAATCTTACACTAAGTGAATCCGGAGACAACTCCCTGTTTTGCCCCCATCCCATCCACCTGCTCCTTGACACCTTTCAGCTTCTGCGGCACACTCTGAGGGTCTTGCTTGGCTTTGTGTGCAGACAGCAGGGATTTTTCTTTGCTGCTATAGTCTATTGTATTTCATTTGGAATCGAAAAACTCAAAGGAAGAAGGATGATGAATGAGAACAGTGGATGGCAAGGGCCTTGTTGAAAGGACACCTTCACCCTCCTGCCCCAAATTAGCTTCTCCTGCTATCCCCAGATGGACCTCCCTGCCTCTTTCTGAGAAAGAACAGAAGTCCTAAAGACACAGCTCCAGAAAGTCCAGGACAGAGCTAGCAGCATGCACAGCATCTCCTCATCCTAAACCTTCAGTCCATGTGGGAAAACATCTGAGAATTAAAACCACTGCGTCAATAAATAAATAATGAAAATTAAAACTGCTAAGTGAAATAAGCCAGTCAGAGAAAGACAAGTAAGTAGCGGAGTACGTGTTGTATGATTTCACTCATATGTGGAATTTAAAAAACAAAACAAACGAACAATGGGAAAGAAAAGAGACAAACCAGAAAAACAGACTCTTAACTATAGCGAACAAACAGATGGTTACCAGAGGGGAGAGGGTGGGGGATGGGGGAAATAGGGGATGGGGATTAAGAGTGCACTTGTCTCGATGAGCACTGAGTAATATATGGGACTGCTGGATCACTATATTGTACACCTGAAACTAACATAGCATGCACTGTATGTTAACTACCCTGGAATTAAAATTTAAAAATTCATTATGACAGAGCATTTGATATTTAATATGCTCTTTTGTCTAATTTTAAAAAATGTTAAATGCAGTATCATATGGACTAAAGAACACATAAACTTAAAAAAAAAAAAAGGGAGTTGTGTCTTCCCTACCACGAGCTCATGACCACATCCAATCCTTCCAACTAAAGTGATATAAATCCTGGGAAAGAAATGGGCAGAAAACCTCTGGATGTATCCTCAATTTAACTCCTCCAAATAAAATTTTAGTTGGAAAAAATAAAGGTCACTTTCAAGGTGACCTTGGCAAGTTACTCAGGTTTCAGAGGTCTCATCTGGAAAATGGGAAAAATACTAGTACAGGGGTGGTCAAGAATTAAACGAAGTAATGCATATAAAAGTACTTAACCCATTCATTTAGGATGTCTTATTGCTGCTAACATTCATGTATCTAAACTGTTTTATTTATTTCACTGTTTCCATCTCAAGTGAAACATTGTTTCCTTTTAGTTCCCCTTAAGGCAGGAGAAAAGAACTTTGGGGCCAGTATGTGAACTCTTATCTGGTGTATGAATGTTCTAAAACACTCACAGGCATCTATATGCATCTTCTACAGCTACTGAAATAATGTTTCAAATATCAAAACATGGAATGGAATGAAATGTCTTTTCACACAATAACCATGAAATGATATTTTTCATTTGGGGGAGAGTACCCCACTCTTCCCAAGTACTTAAAAAAATACTTTATTTCTTATACTTTTCCTAGCCATTACAAAGAAATTTTAAAAATCAAATCTCTACTAGCAATTTGATTTATAAGAGACAGATGAGAAAGCATTACTAACAGTGATTTTATAGCTTAACCTTAATTACATGTGCAGCTGCATCAATTCAGTTTGGACAAATAATTACATGATTAATCGTGCAGTAACATTAAATGTAACATAACAGTAAGATTAAACAGATTATCTCTACACTCCTTCCTCAGCCAAGTCTTTCTGCATTTGTGGTTCGCTTTCTAAGGTTTTATTTTGTTTTTGAACCTGTCAAAAAAAAATAACGGGGGAAACAAGGAGAGCCAGTGTGTGCGTGAATATGTGAGAGATTCCAGGAGAGGAAGAATGGAAATATTTGCTGAATTTTGAATATTCTGTTCGGTAAAAAGAGAGATAAAGTCACTGCATTCTGTACCCCAGTGCCTGGGTCATGGGAGACAATTCAGGGTTTGTCCTTTGAATGAATGATCACAGCAATTAATTATTGCTACTAATAATGAAAATATTATGGCCAAATAAAAATTTAGTGAGTTATTTTGGTGTGTGTTCAATGAACTGTCATATCCATGAACTCATTTTATTGTACAAAAAAGATTTAAAAACTAGGTGTAATTATTTCAAACTCCTAGATGGAGAATTTATCCATTCATTTAGCAAATGTTTCTTAAACACCTATTATGCATAATTACAACAGGAGAATCAGACTCGTATATCAATCTGTTACTTAAAATTGTGTATATTTATACACTCTGTGCCCTGCTAGAACTGTGACAAATTCTTGAGAACTTTGAGACATACTTCCTATTGGGACAGCAAATAAAATCTCATTTGAAGATAGAAAACTGCTACTCAAGAAATTTGATAATATGAGAATATATATGCCTTCATCCAAATATATGTGCCTGTGTTCACAGATGTCCCTTATAATCTGACTTAGTGCCTAAGGGGTTAGGTAAAATTAATCCACCAAAAATCAAGGCTAAGATAACTATACTAAATACTAAAATGAGCTTTTATTTAGCCTAAAAAATCTAAGGGAGAAAATTTATTTAATTAAAGCTTAACAATTTTTATGTTCTAATTTTAACAACCCATTCAGTCTTAAGCAAAGAGTGAGTTAAGTCTAATTATTCCTCAAAATAATTTTTCTGAAAAAATCTGTATGATTGCCTTCAAGAACATCTGATTTCTAAACCTGATTTTTTTGCAAAAAAATAATCGAGTCTGCAATTCTTACCAGGATTTCTCTTAAAACACACACACACACACACACACACACACACACACACACACACACACACACACACACACAACCCTACCATCCATGCCATCATCCTGGTTGATTCTCTCTTTAATTACTAACTTGTCTAACTCTGCCAAGTGCTCATTCGCTAATGGTTTTGCCTATGATCTGACCAGTTCTCCAACATCAATTTCATTGACATCATTGAAATCCCATATTTTGGTAAGACATGGACACCACAGTTCCAAATTGCATTGTATTTGTAATTTATTGTCAGATGTTTACAACAACTTCTTAGGAGGAATAAACAGATACAAGGTTAGGAAAGAGGAGTGGAAATTCATGTTACAAATGGTCGGTTCATTTGTAAATACTGTCATATTACAATGACTTGATTTTCTTTGTGGGTTTTTTTTAAGATTTATTTATTTATTTTAGAGAGAGGGAGGAGGGGCAGAGGGAGAGGGAGAGGCTGTGTGATTTGGGATAGGGAAACAGGGACAGACATTCAAGGCCACCTGTGCCTCTTAGCAGCTGTATGACTCTTGACAGAGTATCTAATGGCTTTAGACTTCTTTCTTCCACTGTAAAAAATGGAGACAATACTCCCTAACTCACACAGGTTTTGGAATGATTATATACAAGACATACTTGAGAAAGCATCTCACAGAGATACTCCAGAAATGTTCATTTCCCTTCCCTTCTTTCGAAAAATGATCATAAATTCAATTTGCAAATACCTAAAAGATGAGTCATTTAAATAAAAGTGCACTCTGGTTAATTTTAAATCCTTCTGTGTCCAAACTAAAGTCATCGAAGACTGAGGATCAGTAATAGCTATAACTTCTCAAATTCATCAAAATGTATTATTTCATTCTGTACAGAGTAGCTAACCAATGAACTGAGAAAGTTGTTTTATAATATACTTCCTCAGACTGTTTTATACAGAAGAGGAGGAAAAATGCCAGTCGTTAAAAATACGCAGGAAAATTATGTGAAAATGAGAGACAAAGTGATGGATGGCAACAATTGTAGAACCAACACAGTCAGCTGCAAACATGGAGACAGAGGGATAATGGTGTGGGAAGGACCCAACTGAGGAACTGGGCTTCCCTCACCGGCTGCAGCACCTGGTCCCATGATCCTCCACTCCCTTTGATAGTGGTCTATAGTAGGAGAGATACAGCTCTGGCCAATACACCTGAGTGAGTCACTGGGACATGTTAACAAATGATCAGCAAGAACACAGCGGGTCTTGTGGGTTTGGCTGCTTGGCCAAGGTCATGGCTTAACACTTGCCTTGTATACCAAGTCCAGGGAATTTCTGTGAGTGTGTGTGAGTTGAGTAATGGAGTAACACAGATTCTATACCCCTACTGTGCATGAACCAACCAAAACCCTCAAAGAATAAGCTCTCCTGACAGAGTCAGTAGACAGTTCTACTGTCAGTGATGTCTTTTCATACACATTTAGCATAATATAAATATTAATTAACAACCTGCCATGCTGATAAATATACATAGAAGGCAATGCTTAGGCTTTTTTTTTTTTTTTCCTATGTATTCACATTTTAGGGCTACTCCAACTTCCAAGTATAGAGAAAATGGATTTCATATAGTTTCCAATAAATGGTGACATATGTGTGTGTATATGTATATACACATACATATTCTGAAACTTTGTGGAAATGTTAATAAGGTAATTGTATATACACACACAAAACACTCTGAGGAAGTAGAGTATTTAGAAATGCGCCAATTATCACCAAGGTGATGTAGTAAAATGAGGATAATAAAATATAATTAAACATTAATTACAGAAACTATCAAAAATAATTGACTTGTACAAAGCACAGTACCACCATTAAAAAGGAAACTGATGGATAATAAAATATATACAGTATTCTGTTCTCTAGACATAATTACTTCAAGGCAGCAATTAAATTTATAGAAAACTGTTAAGTTTCTTTTGTGATGCTTTACTACTATGAACTCAAGACGTTTTGACTGAGAACTGCCTCCAAAAATTTCTCATGATTGTTTAACATCTTAATAGGAAACACTGCCATAAACTCCAAGATGTGCATTATAAACAAATAGAAATGAATTTTAATGCAGTTAGGACTCTGCTGCACTTGTCACATTGCTGGTGCCCACAGAACAGACTTTTGTTCCCTTTAGAAATGTCCAACGCTCTTACAACCAAGGCAGAGTGCAGTTTAAGCTGAAGGAAAAATTTAATTTTAATGCAAAAATAATATTCTGCAGAAATGCTTGCAGAATATATTTTTACTAAAAATTATCATGCCAGAGTTTTTATTTTGTTTATTTATCATTTCAGGAACTAGGACACCGTTCCATAAAACCATCCCAATGTCCTTATGGGAAACATTAGGTTTTTAAAAGGGCATAAAAATCTCTCCTTTTGGCCTTTTCACAGCATATTCAGAGGGTCCAGAGAATTCTCTACATATAGGCAGCTGTAAACATAAACTCTACACTGTTGCAGAGGGTCCATGGGGGGAGGCGAGGATTTCACGTTTTTACACTGACAAAGTTTGTAACCACTCAAAAATGAGTGATTCTAGTCAAAATAGGTGTGTATAAGTATAGGCAAAGTGGAAGCAGTAAATTTGAGAATTCTGTATGTGTGCGTATGTGCGTGTAGAACAGCCTTCAAAAATCCAATCGTATTTAATTTTTCCTTGTCATATGCTTTTTTTGTTTGTCCACAAATGATGCTTTTAAAAAAATATTGCCTTAGTCCAGCAACACTACAGGGACATCAGATTAAAGGAAGGAGGAAGACATGGCTAGAAAGCACAGGGTCCCTCCCTTACTGATGTGAGAAAAAAACCCGAGTCTCCAAGGAATACTTCCTGAAGCAGAACTGAAATGGAAACATGATAGACATTTAATGTGAACCATTACAATGGAAGCCACTAGATTAGAGGTTGTTACTGAAGCAACAATTAGCTTAAGCTGACTGACACAAAACCCGACATCTAGTTTTTATAAGCAAGTTATTGTGTGAAGACCTGACTTTAAATGAATATGAAAGTCATCCCTCACCTGCAATGCCTTGATTTAACATTAAAAGAAACTGGAATGATTTGGCAATATTCCTTCAATATGCCTGATTTTGACCAAAATTATGCCACTAAAGAAATTTCAGAGGCACACGTATTCATCACCCATCTCTATTCATGACAGTACGTTTTGGCATCATGGAGCATGGCAAGGAGATTCTGAGAGGGACAGGAAATAAGGAACTCATTGATGTTATAGCAAATTCACCCTGTTGCCTTTGATTGAAGATGAAATGTGAGCTCCATGCCATAAGAACCACAGTGTAAAAGTAGGTAAAGTTTAAAAATAATATAAGCACTACCCACAGAAATTACAACTCATGGAAGGTTCAGCGGAAACAGCTGAGAGTGGTGCCCAATAAACACCAGGGCCCACATTAGAGCCTTGGGATAAAGAGACAATATGCATTCTACTGCCCATGAAATCTCAAAACGGCCCTGTTGCGCATGAACCGCAAAGAATCCTGTCACATTCACAAGCTCTGTGTGTGTGTGTGTGTGTGTGTGTGTGTGTGTGTGTGTGTCCCTGCGTCATTAGTTACAGACCCGTTAGACACTCAATTAAATGTTGACCCCTAGAAATTTGGGAGGGCATTCCAGAGTTATTTTTTTTTTAATTTATCACTCCTTTACAGGAAAGGCAGTCACTTAACACCTTAGGGTTGCATGCAGAAATAGATTAAAATCAAAGGATAAAAATCTACTGTAATATCTCGCTTAAACTTATCTCCACAGACAGCCTGTCAAATAAGAAAATTCATTTATGTATGTGTGTGGGATGTGGAAGGAGGAAGAGAGGAGAAAACAGAAGTGAGCCGGTCTGTTTCTTTACAGAGAGAACAAGATACAGCATAGAGTCACAACACACCAGCACACTTTCGTAATGTTGGCCTCAACAGGGTGTTCGAAAGGCAGCGCCGTCTCCAAAGGCGGTATCAGGTGTTAACAGGAGCAACCGGATCATCCAGGTGAGAGAGATCTTTCAGATAGAGCAGTATGTAATGGGCAAAGAAAGCAAACTCTCAAGACCTGTGGAAGGTAAAGTCTGCACATTCAATCTTGTTCAGGAGAAAGGTCACTCGGTAGGTGGAAACAAAGGGTTGTACCTGTTCTGTGTGATGTTTTTTTAATGTTGACAGCCAGGGAGGCAGGTGAGTCTTTTGACGGTAGAAAACGATTAGCACCTTAGAAGCACGGCTGGCTTGGCCACAAGGCCTGGCAGCGTGACTCATGCTCATTATGTGTTCAAAGAACTTTTGGCCCATTTGACTTTCCCACGATAATTAAAAAAGATGACTCTCAGAGTGGTGGGTAACTCCTCCCTCACCCCCTACTGAGGAAATTGGTGGTTGTGCTGTATTGGGCCCCGATAAGAATACTGTTTTCGGTTCTAGACACAGTCAGAGGGACGATGTCCACACAAGAGCAAGCAGAAAGAGAAAGCCTTTGGAGATATTGAGTCTCAAGAACTGTGGACGCACATAGCCTGGCAAAACTGGTGGGATGGGATAGTTATACTCTAAAAACATGAAGGCTCAATATACAATACAATTCAATAAATATTTACTGAGTAACTTCCATGTGGATGGTCTCTGGAGGGATATGCAGAGACTGGTAAGAAACAGTCGCTGTCCTTGGGGAGCGTGCAATCTAACTTGGGCAGAGAAAAATTTTAAGTAAACACATAACCAACCCAAGGCAGGTCTGAGGAAGCACAAAATGCTGTGTGGACCCTATGAGAGGAAAAGATCATTTTTCGCTAAAAGACATTTTGGAGAGACGGATAAAGTTCTGATTGCCAGAGATTTTTTGAGGAGCAGGTAAGGAATAAGGACATTATCAGGAATAGGATGAACAAAGAGGTCCAAGTAAAAAATAAAATGTATGAGGTTGGAGGGAAAAGTCTAGTTTTGCCGGGAAAATATGATATGATAAAGAAAGTAGTGTGAGATTGGTATGTGAAATATGTACTTGCAAGGAATATCTGAATTTAAAGAAAATTTTTATTGTAGTACAGACATATATACCATTTATAGTTAGAGAAATGAAGCACAAGAATTCTTCCTCACATCTCCGTTCTAAGTCATCCTTTTGAGTCCAGCACTTTTCAAACACTCGATAATGGACTGCTGAGCCAAATGAAAAAGATAAATTTATATTTTTAAAGATAGTTTATAGCATAAACACTTATGAGATTATTACCAATTTTCCTCCTAAAATCCGTCATACATTTCTCCTTTTTCTTTCTGTTTGTAAACATAGTCCATTCTTGTGAAATGCATGCTCTTAACTCCCATGCATGACTTAAGCCCCATTTTAAGCTCCATATTAGCTCCCCCTTATCAGGAAGCTTAGTTTATGGCTTCTCCCTACCATACCCAATCACACCCACACCCAAGCAGAGACCATGGGTATTTGAATAGTGTCCCAGACAGAATGAATGAGGACAGGGATTTTGTGTGTTTTGTTCACTGTTATATTCCCAGTGCCTAGAACAATATGTGGAACATAGTCTGTGATCAATAAATATGTTGTTGGATAAAGCAAACAGATGTTTAACTTACACAGAATAAGCCAAAATAAAATTATGTGTTTTGTTGTTTGTTTACCTGCTTCTTAAGATTATCTATTATACTAATGGAGTGGTACAATCAAGATTTCACACTAAATGAAATGTGGAAGTTCATGCTTAAAAAGGGTAAACCCTTCTTTCTTTGATGGGCACTAGAGTTGTTAACATCTGGGCAATCATTCCGTCAGCACTCATCTTTAAATTTTTAACTGTACTTAAATAATGACAATATTACAGGTTTCTCTACTTTGATTTTTAGACTCTACTAGAAATTGCTGGTCATATGTAATTTCACACTTTCTTAGCTATTACAAGGAAAGTAGTCATTCTGATGTTTCATTTAATATCACTATTTACAATTAGTTTTTATGTTTACTGAAAAAAACCACTAGCACCATATGGACTAACTCCAAGATATCCTGCTGGGATGTTGCATTTTATAAACAATACACTAAATGCTATCATCCTTATAATAACTCCCAAACATTTTCCCTTCCCTCAAGTGCTGTGTTTCATACCACAGACCTCTTCTTAAATCAAGCTTGCCATCTATGTCATACTATTTTTTTTATTCTCTGCCTTCCTTCCTTTTCCTCTCCCTTGCACCTGCCTACTACCTAGTACAGGGACCCTCCAAATAGGAGCAGGTGCTTAGAACAGCTGGAGTAAGGGCATTTGCAGGTTCCAAAATGGAGTGTGTATCCACAGCAGCACACATCAAATAGGTGAGCCTTCCAGGCCCCCTTCTGAGCACTTTGATAGGCTAAGTAAGGATCTGGCCTCCACTTTTTGCCAGTCACCAGAACGCTGTGCTGTTTCCTTCGGAGCTGTCTTGATCAAGCTGCCAAACCTGTGACCTACTTTCACACAGCCCTGTGCTTCTGGTGTCCCCACAGTCACATGTCCTTCCACATGGTGGGCCTGCTACCTGTTTTCTCAAAACTGGAAATCACATGGAGCCAGACACACCCCTTTTTAGCATTTTAGTCACTGCCTTCAGGGTTTTAGTCACCAAGCCATTCTCCCAAAGTCTTCCCCATTGCCTGTCTCCCACTATAGCTCACCACACCCTCCCTGCTTCCCACACCCCCAGTACCTGGTAAAGGGACTGGATGACTTGGGGGAAGATGTCTTGTTTTAAGATGTTGCTTTCTAGCCGGTGGTTCTATATTACCAGCCAGAAAACCTCATTAACCTGATGATCATAACCTATGGGTGTCACCACCACAGAAAAACTGTGGTTATTATTGCTCAGGTCAGACTAGGAGATATATTGATCTCTCCTTCCTCTGAGTCCCCAGTGTTTCTTGCATGTATCACTCACTTGGCAATCAATCACATTTTGCTTTGAGGCACCTGAGGTTTCCCTTTTGCCATTTTCTTTAGGCTCTTTGTTTCCAACTGGCCAGTCTATTTGGTGCACAAAGATTATGTAGATTATGTGTTTCTGCATTTTCCACAGACTATACAAACTGGGTCTCAGAAAAATTTGAGGACTGACCTGTGGGCATCAAGTGTGGACAGGATGATATAGACTTATTTCTTTCTATCCCTGCAAAGCAAAACAATGAATCCTGAAAATAACACAAGGGGCAGCCAAAGGAAAGATCTAAAAGGTGTTAAGAGTAAGATGAATTGGCTAGGGACTCGAGATCCAGAGGTCCACAGAGTAGCAGGGCACCTTAGGACCACCCCACCCAATAGAAGAAGGAGTCTCAGACTTGGGGTTTCCCAACTCACAACCTGTAGGAACAGAAGGCAGCCCAGGTAGGCTCATTCCTTCTGCGAATTGAATAAGACTCCTACCAACAATGCCAGGTGAGGCAGAACCGGTAAGGGGGATCAGGTGCCCCACTGACAAAATCAGCCAGAGAAGTGTTCTCCTACCTGCCCCGCCCAAGATTGCCCTCCCTCATCCAGACACACCAGGCAAGGGGGATCCCACCACAAGAAGCACCTGACCAGGGAAACATTCTTCATCCATATCCTCCCCATGAGCCAAATACTTCCTTCCCTGACCTAAAGGCATCAGGAGACCCAGCCTGCAAAAACTCCTTCCCTTCCCTCAAGCAACATCAGGGCCTGATAAACCAAACAGACCAAAATAGCACCACAACGGCTCTGAACACTGTTATTGTAACCACAGTCCACAAAAGTAGCCTGGGCGCTAAACCTAAAAAGGGAGATTCATTTAATACAATAGCCAGAATGTCCAGGATAAAATTGTAAAATCACCCATTATACGAAGAGCCAGGAAAACCACAGTTGAATGAGAGAAGATAATCAACTAATGCTAACACTGAGATGGTGAGATGTTAGCGTTATCTGACAAGGACTTAAAAGCAGTTATCATGAAAATGCTTCAACAATCTAATAAACAATAAAATCTCTTGAAATAAATGAATGAACAGAAAATCTCAGCAAAAAAATTATGTTATAAAAATGAACAAAATTGAAATTGTATAATAAAAAATACTATAATGAATAGAAATTCACTAAATAGGCTCAATAGTAAGGTGGGGATGACAGAGGATAGAATCAATGAAATTGAAGATGTAGCAATAGAATTGACTCAGTCTGAGCAATAGAGAGAAAATGGACTGGAAAAACAACAACAACAACAACAACAAAAACCCAAAAAAACAGAGCCTTAGCGATCTGTGGGACTGTAACAAAAGACCTAATATTTTTTTCTCAGCAGAGCACCAGAAGGGGAGAAGAGAGTACGGATGAAAGATTGTTAACAAAATAACGGCTAAAAACTTCTTAAATTTGGTGAGAGACTCACAGATTCAAAAAAATTGGGTGAATTCTAAATAAGAGAAAATCAAAGAAATTCACACCAAGACACATCACGATTAAATTTCTGAAAACTAAAGACAAAGAAAAAATCTTGAAAGTGGCCAGAGGGAAAAGTTGCATTATTTATAAGGGAATAACAATCCATATGAAAACAGATTTCTCATCTGAAACCATGGTGGTCAGGAGGAAATGGCATAAGTCTTCAAATATTTTTCAAAGGAAACAACTGTCAACTTTGATTTCTCTATCTGGCAACAATATCCTTCAGAAACGAAAGGGGAAATAAAAACATTCTCAGATGAAGAAAAACTAAGAAAATTTGTACGAGAATTTGCACCTACCCTTAAAGAATGGCTAGAAAAGCATATAACAGAAGAACATCTGGAGCTTCAGAGAAAAAGAATATCAGAATGGGTAAAACTGATGGTTGAAGCAAAAATTATTGCACCATCTGATGTGGTACACAATGTATAAAGAGGAAACACTTCAAACAATTATATTTAAAGAGAGGAAAGGGTAAAGATATCCAAATGACAGTAAGTTTTCTACATTTCAATCAAAATGGCACAACTTTGATACCAGTAGACTATGATGTTTCTTTCATAGGCGCATTGTTAATACCTACAGCTACCACTATAAAAACTATACAAAGTGAAATGCTTTAGAAAAAAACTATAACTAAATCAATACAGAATCATTAAAAATTTTTTCACATAACCTACAGAATAATAAGAGAAACAGAAATGAGAAACAGTGAAAACAAATCAGAAAACAAATAATAAAATGGAAGACAAACCCAAATATGTCAAAAATTATCTTAAATGTAAACGGTCTCAGTAAACCAATTAAAACAGATGGTCAGAGTATATAGAATAACATGAGCCAACAATACACTGCTACATGGAACCTCCTTCATGTACAACCCTACAGGTTGGTCAAAATAAAAGAAGGGAAAAAGACAGATCATACAAACATCATACAAAAAAAGGGCAGAGTGGCTGTATTAATATCATTAGACTGATAAAAAGACTTAAAGGAAAAATACCAGAGATGAAGAGGATTATTACATGATTATAAAACAGTCCACTGGGAAGGCAAAACAATCCTAAAAGTAGATGCATGCACCAAACCACTTCAAAATGCTTCAAAATGCATGGGAAAAAAAAAAAAAAACTGATAGAGCTGAAAGGTGAAACAGATAAATACACAGTTATAGCTGGGGACTTAAACACCCCATTTTTAGCAATAGTTAGAACTACTAGATAGAAAATCAAAAAGGATATAGAATAATTGAACAACACATTCAACTAACAAGATCTACTTGACATATACAGAAACTACACTCAATGACAGCAGAATAAACATTTCTTTCAAGTGCTCAGGGACCATTCATCAAGATTAGAGAATTTCCTAAGTCGTAAAACAAACTTTAACAAATGTAAAAGAATTAAAATCATATGTAGACCATAATGGAATCATACTAGAAAACAATAAAAGAAAGACAAGAGGCAAGTCCTTGGAAATTATACAAGACACTTCTAAACACTCCATGGGCCAAAAACGAAATCTCAAAGGAAATGAAAAATCCATAGAATTGAATGAATACGAAAATACAACATATCAAAATATGTGACACCCAGGGTGCCTGGGTGGCTCAGTCGTTAAGCGTCTGCCTTCGGCTCAGGTCATCATCCCAGGGTCCTGGGATCAAGTCCCATATCGGGCTCCCTGCTCAGCAGGAAGCCTGCTTCTCCCTCTTCCACTCCCCCTGCTTATGTTCCTGCTCTCGTGCTCTCTCTTTGTCAAATAAATAAATAAAATCTTTAAAAAAAAAAGCTGTTAAAAAATATGTGACACCCAGCTAAAGCAGAGCTGAAAGAGAAATTTATAGTACTAAATACCTACATTAGAAAAAAGATCTCAAGTATTAGATGTAAAAGTCCTCAATAAAAAATTAGCAAATCAAATCTAGCAATGTATAAAAAGTATTATGCACTATAACCAAGTAGAGCTTATTTTGGGGGTGCAAGGGCAACACAAAGGATCTCTGTGGTGACAGAATTCTTCTGTATCTTGACTGTGCCCATGTCAATATCCCAGTTGTGATATTATACCATAGTATTGCGAGATGTTACCACTGGGGAGGAATGGGTAGAGAGTACATGGGATCTTTCTGTATTATTTGTTACAACTGCATGTGAATCTACAATGATCTCAAATAAAAAGTGTAATTAAAACATGTGTGGGTGCCAAACGCAATTTCCACTCAATCATTTATCTTTAAGTGATCTTATGTTATGGAAGACTGAGAGCATTGTAGTTGTTAGTTCCTAGAGGTTAGACTCCCCCAAAACTAGGATTGGAGATTGTTCTCTGAGGTTTCAACTTTATGAATGACAAAATGAATGAAAGATGAAATATAAAAATATATTTTCAAAAAATTACCATGAATGCTAGACCGTTAAGACTATACTGTGATCTGACTGAAAAGATACCTATCTAAAATATGGCTATGTGGTTCAGAAGGGTGATTGAAGCAACCATGCCAAGCACAGAAGAAAAAAAGATGAGCATGTAGCATCCATCCCAGCCTTTTGCAGGGAAGAAGCAGCCTTAACCAAATCTATTACTAATACCCTGTTGTTAGGCAGGCATTCACACCACTGTGATGGAATTATACTTAGTGGACTTCACATATTCCAGTTCCGCTCCCCCTTCCTGGGGTGCATGGTAAATAAATCAAAATACTTAGAAATCTATAGTAAACCTGCATCTGATGACAACTAGCTACAAGCTTTTGTTGCATTCACATCTAGCTTTTCCTTTTTTTCCCCTCTAAGCCAGCCACATTTCAATCTTATATTCTTTCCTAGATTTGTAGTTCTCTACTTGAATGAATAAACTGACATTCTAGTTTCACACATCAGTCTTCTTAGGTTAGTATAGGTGAGTCCAGTCTTAAAAGTTTGGTGGCAAAATCAGCAGATTTACTGCTGAAATGGTGGCAACCACAAATGGCCTTTTAGGAACTGGGTTGACCCTCACAGTGATAATTATTCCCTCTCTATGTCTTGGGGGTCCAGTGTGACCTTTCCGAACCCACTAGTCATTCTTCTGCCAGCAATCTCAAATTAGATAGGTGCTTTGTTGTTTGACTGTATTAACACAGTTGCCACGTGGTAAGTGTAAATATACATGAGATTTTTATTATATTTTGACTATCAAATAATTTTATGTTTTTATTTTAAAGCATTATGAAAACTCAAGATTTTGAAACAGAGGCAATGAAGTTACTTTCTCACAATACCAGACTTTAAGACTTTTATTAATTAAGTCTGTTGAGTTTATGATATGGAAGACTAGAGAAAGAGCTTCCCAAACACGTTAACTTTCTCTGTTGGTGTTCCCACCTAGACTTTTAATTGAGCTGTGCTTAAGTGAGCTGTCAGGAAAAAGCAACTAACTAAAACTTAATGGGTTTATATTTAAAGACAAAGTAAAACTTACATGGCTATAATGACCATGGACTAAAATTTATAGAGATGAAATACTGCCTAAAGGATCATCTGTTTGTTGTTAATGGTTAAAAAAAAAAAAAAAAAGGACCCACGGAAATTGGATCCACAAATGACAGCCTCAAAAGAAAATGAACAGCAAAGGATATAATCAGTAAAATTCAATAGAGATTTTAAAAAGTTATTGATAAATCAAATCTTTACCATGATATTTATGAGGAAAATAAGCAATTCTGATTTAAATAATTTTATTAAGATAAATATGGAAACAGAAAAAACTGGAAACAGATTAACAGCACTCTATGGAAAATTGATTATGGGAAGGAATTAAATTGGCTTAATGATGTTCCCTCAGGAACTTCATGAAAATTAATTCATGCTGGGCCAGTTCTGATTAAAATGTTATGTTCATAAGCTGGGAGTCTAAACATCCCATCCTCCTGATGACATCATGCTGCTGCGTGAACTCTGTGCTTAGATGCTGCTATCCTGCCTTCTCCCCATTCTCACCCCCACTGCTTTCCCTTTCTCAGTCCTTCACTTCTGGGTGGTTTTTCTTTCACATTTCACCCCTTATACATAAGTTAAGTACTCCCCAAGGTTCCATTCTAAGCCCACTTGTATAAATTCTATCTCTCCCCCTCCCTCCCTTCTTCCAGCCACTTTCCCTCTCCTGCTTCTGTCCTCCCACCAGCCCCACTTTAATGCCCATGACATCAATCTCCATATCTCACCCTGCCCTTTCTCCTGAGTGCCAGTTATGTCTCCAATGCCACGTGGGTATTTCATGGATACATTCAACTCAAACCATTCAAAACTGGACCTAGCATCTTCCTATACAACCTACAGAACATCATGCTGTGTGGGGCCAGCTCTAACCAGCTTATACACTGACTGTGTGCATCGCTTCTCAACTCCACAGTCAGGTGGGAGTCAGCTTTGGTGGGTGTATCTAAGGCAGGGACCTTGGAAAACAGGATTTCTCTGTATTATTCTTCAGCGTTCCACTCAAAGACACTGCTTCATCCAATCTACCACCAGTGTGTGCCTAGACTATTGCCATAGTTTCTGAACTGGTCTCCTTGACTTGTGTTCAATTACACAATCCATCTCACGTGGCCACAGGATTCTATCCTTTAAAATACAGCCTGGCACATTCAATTCTGCTTCAATATCTCACCATTTCCTAAGGATGAAGTTCAAAACACGATAGATCATTCTGTGTTCTCTGAGAACAACAATACATGCCTACACATTCCCGTCTGTGGTTTTCCCTTGTATTCTCTTAACCTTAAATGTCCTTACCCTCATCCTCCTCTCGAGGCCCACTCAGCTGAGAAGCCCCTTTCCTGACCCCCCAGTAAGAATGAACTCTTCCTTCCTTTATGCCTATGCAAACTTTGTTTGCATCACTAACTCGTTCTTCTAGCTCTATGCTTCAGGGTCTCATGTGTACCCAACTTGGCAAGCAATCAACTTCATTTCCATCAGTTTTTAAAACCTCCTTTTGCCTTTAACTGATGGGGATTCTATTTTCCTTTCAGCCATGTATTTCCTTCATTTTGCTTCCCTAACCCAATTTAATTATTCCCAAACCATAAGCATTTACAGAGTTAAGAATGCCTACTCTGTCTGTCACAATCATGCAAGATGAAAGGATATTTAACCTCAGGCTGGGTATTCCAAGTGCCTGCAATTAAAGCAAATCTTTTTTTTCCCTTTGGTTGACTCTATGATTAAAAAAGAAAATGATTTCATTAAAGATAATTCAGTTGACATTTCTGCTTTGGTACAACTTGGATTTGAGACTGCCCTGGAATAATTTAGCATGCAGTAACATCAAGAAACAAGGAGCAGGAATGCCCTCAACATATCTGAGTAACGGGTAAAACATGAAGTGAGCAGCAAGGAGGTAAGTGGTCTAGAGGAAGCTTGGCTTGTCATAAAATACCTATGGGAAGCCCTGATAGCTCTGGCCAGTGATGGGTTTGTACAATTTTCCCACTACCCTTGTTCTCAGCCTTTATTTCCCTCTATTCTTTGTTCCCCACTTCTAAGGCAGCTAAAGCAATATCCTCTTAACTATGTATCAAAATTTAGCAATGTTCTATTGCAAAAGAAAAGATTCAGACACTTCAGGGTCTTAAGTGAGATGAGATGGAAATGAAGCAAAGGGAGAGGGGCGGTAGAAAGAACACAGGCCCTGGAGTTAGTGAACTGCTTCCCACCCTAGAGCCTCGCTGTCTTCTTAAGATCCAGAGCAAGAACAAAGTGGGAGTAGATTTCTGACTTATGTTCTCCCCTATGCAAGGGTACAAAGGTGAGGGGATGGCCACCAGGCACCCTTCATGTGTGCATGCCACATCTCTTATTCAAGACCCCATGGAGGGCAGGCCAAAGGATCACTCCACTCCCCTCACTACCTTCAGAGACAATGCAGACATGCATTTTCTCTTTTGGTGAACAGTGACCTCAATCCACATAGAAACAAATGTACTAATTGGTGGAAAGATCCATGTTTGGACAGCTCCATCTGTATATGGGGGGGTGGGGGAGCTTAAACTCCCTTGTCTGGAGCACCTGGGTAGCTCTGTTGGTTAAGCGTCTGCCTTCGACTCAGGTCAGGATCCCAGGGTCCTGGAATCGAGTCCCACATCGGGCTCCCTGCTCCGCGGGGAGCCTGCCTCTCCCTCTGCCTGCCGCTCCCCCAGCTTGTGCTCTCTCTCTGACAAATAAATAAAATCTTAAAAAAAAACCTCCCTTGACTATGAAGACAGATTATGTTTTATTAATAGAAAGTTAGTAAGCTGAAAATCCATACCATTTCTACCAAATCTAGGTCCATATTTAAAATTGAATAAACACCTACCAAATCAAATAATTTTAGTATTTCTGAGCCTGAACATCTGTTTATCATTTTTTATAAGTAGGATCTTTGAAATCATATACCGAATTATCACAACAGTACCATACATTTATATGTTTTCCTCTCAAGAACCACTAAACATTTATAGTGTATATTAGTATTATCCACCTCAGTCTCAGTTTTTGTACTTCTCTTCGGACTGAGAACAAATATAACAGCTCATAATAGTGTACAAATGGTGCATCTCCGTGAGAGGTGAAGAAATTTTCTGATAGGGATGAAAAGGAAGAAAATGGCAAAAGGAAGAGACATAAAAAGATGTGCTCCCCATATTTCCTTTGGGGCACTTACTGTACAGCGGACAATAAAATGGAGTCACCTCCTTACAGTCCTGAAGGACAGTGTTCCCACCTTCTGAAGAGTAACCCTGCCCCTGTGACCCAGAGACCACCCCTTCTGTTTCTTGCCCATCTTCTTGACTCTCTCTTCTGCCAATGCTTCCTTCCCTTTCCCTTTCAAACAACCAAAGATCTTCCATAGCTTGAAAAACCCACTGATTGGTCCTACTGCTTTTCCAGAAGCCATCTCCCTCCTTCTGTCATTATTCATGATTAATGCTGGTTTAAAATCAAAATCTCTATTTCATCATCACCCACCCATTCACGTTGTTTTAAAGATTTTATTTATTTATTTGACAGAGAGAGACATAGCGAGAGAGGGAAAACAAGCAAGGGGGAGTGGGAGAGTTTGGAGAAGCAGGCTTCCCGCTGAGCAGGGAGCCCGATGTGGGGCTCGATCCCAGGACTCCGGGATCATGACCTGAGCCAAAAGCAGACACTTAGCGACTGAGCCACCCAGGCGCCCCACCCACCCATTCACTTTTGAAATCTTCCACCACCTGGCTCAAGTTCCTACTAAACTATTTTTACGACTCTCACAAATGTCAACAATGACCTTCTTTTGCCAAGGAAATGAGCCTCTTCATAACCCCTGAAGGCATCATGACACCACCCCTCTCCTTGACATGCTCCCCTTTCTTCACTTCCAAGACACTACACATCCCTTTTTCTCTTTCTTCTGTAGGTACTCCCTACTGGGGTCTTCTCCTGCCCCCTAATAATGCAGGGTCTTCAACGGAGAATTCTTGGCCTCCTACTCTTCTTTCTCTAAATCTCCTTCCCAAAGAGATTCAATGATTGTTTCACTGGTTTAATTACCATATCAAAGACTTTGGTCTCAAGCACCTACACTGTATCTCCAAATGGCTTCCTCAGCATTCCACTTGAATTTTCCACCATGAGCTCAAATTCAACATATTCAGATGAGAATTTATCACATTCTTGACCAGGCCCCAGGGAACCTAGGCTCCATGCCAGTTTCTCCACTTTATTAGCCATGTGTCTTGCATTTTCTGAGCTCTCTCAGCATCTATACCCATAATATGAGAGTCAAAAGATCTTTCCTGCCTAGTCCAGAGAGTGGTCATAACAATCAAATGGTCTTCACACCCAGAGTACTATAAATACCTAACATGCTGTCACAGCAATTCTACCAGTCCCACTCGTCTGAACAGCCCGTCCTTTACTAAGTCACAGGATCAACATCTTCTCTAATTTGTTCTCCCTTCCCCTCAGCCAGAGAGAGCATCTCCAGGGCCTATCACTTCCTTCAACACATCTCACAGTTCCTTCATTTTGTGCTCGTCCATTCTTCTCCACTCTTTCAGCCCAGTCCTTCATCCACCAGTACGTGCTTCCTGCAACAGTTCCTTAATTCAGACATTTTCCCGTTTCTCCCTCTTCACTCCATTATGCTACCCCCAGAATAATCTTCCTAAGATTTACTTCCACAACATCTTTTCCCATTTCCTAAACTGATTACAGTTCCAGGAAAATATCCAGACTCAAACTTCTGGCTGACTTTCAATCCCTCCACAATCTAACTTTTTCTCTCCAATCAAAATTATCTCCAACTAATCCAAAACCACAACCCACTACTAAATGTAAATGTCTTGTCTCCTCTTGAGGCTGAAAGCTCCTTGAAATATACATATTAAAAAAACATGACTTAAATTTATTTTGTGTAATCCACACTGTGGAGTCCACTGTTGACTGAACATGTAGTGTTTGATCCATCTTGTACTGAAAACTTTAAGCAGGGTAATATGATCCTAAATATAATCTGAAGGCCATTTTGGTTTAAATAATAACTCATCATCTAGCCCTACACTGGGGAGTCAGGCCCAGGGCCAAACCAAAAACTGAACAACAAAAATATATTAGTTGGAGGTTTCAGCTCAGTATGATTGATCTGGCAACATATCTTGAGGCTCTGTTAACAAAACTTTATGGTGGGAAAAAAATGATTTGGATTGATTTCCACTGTCTAAATCATGAGCAGGAAACCAAAAGAATTCGACATGTCTGTGCATTGTAAAGACAGAAGGTGACTAAATCCATGAACAGGTGAAACAACTCAAATTAGAGATCCACATCAAGCTAGTTTAGTAGGAACTTGAGCCAGGTGGTGGCACAGAAGTGTCCCATCTTAAAGCCAGTTGGCCACCTGCCAGAGGCTAATGGCACTGATAAACCTACTGGGCACTAAGAATGGGAGGCTATCATACTGGTGTCACCCAGAATATATCCCAAGCCTCAGAGCTGGAAGTCAATAAGGGTCTAGTGCAGAGACTACAAGGAGTGTGCCAGGCTCAGAAGACACAGGCTGGCTCCTTGGTCATCCACATGTCTATCATGCTTAGCAAGAAGAGCTGAATGGGAGCAAGTCCAAAAGAATTACTTATATCCAGAGCTACGATAGTTGGTTAGCTCCTGATTCAGGCAAGCCTCAAGCAACGCCCTTTCCTGTAATTTTATAGGAATCATGGTGGGTGGTGGGGAGGAGGTGTCAGATAAAGACAAACAATGACACCATGCAGAGTTTCACAGAATATCTATATTACCCTGCTTTTCATTATGGATGGCATTTTCATTCATTTGACAAATAGTTATTGGCCCTTTACTGGATATCTGGCCCTGCTATAGGCACCCAGGATACAACAGTAAACAAGACAGATACAGTCTCCTTAACATATCAAGGAGGCAGGCAATAAACCAGAAAATGAGTAAGATAATTACAGACAGTGATAAGTGATATAAAAAACTGTGAATGATTGTAGACTTTAAGCCCAGTCAATAAAAAAACCAGAAGGAGGCAAAGATAAGTTCCAAACTCCTTCTCACCACTCCTCACCCAACTCCTAGAGGTGGAAGCTACTCTTTCTAGCTATGGCTCTGGCACCAATTATGCCCAAGAGAAATGCTGGGTTGCCTTTTATTCCTTTGTTAAGCCCAGCACCATCATAACAAAGCTATACCTCAACACCTACAAATGGTTAAGTGTAAATAAACATGCAAGCTTTTCGCCTTTGGTGATTTTATCTAGTACAATAGTATGCTTTTTGAAATACCTGATCTGATCAGAAATGGACCCTAAAACAACACATGACACCTTTAATTTTTTTCCTGATATGCCTTATATAATTTCCAAACATTTAAATTCACAGGACCTTTAGCTCTATATTGAGTATTCACTATAAAGTTGTTCTTCTTAGCATTCACGAGTAGCACCTCCCTCTCACTAACTGAGGCCCTGTGTTTTGTTATCACGGCACAGATGCAGCTAAAAAGCAGTCCACCCACTCACTAGAAAAATACCTCTTTGTTAAGATGAGCTATGAGGAGGGAAAACATAGATCCTCAGGACTTCCAGTCTGTTGAAATTCTGTTAAGTATAAGGTAGACAATGGAAGGAGATAAGCAAGTTGTTCTACTGGCTCCATTTTCCCACCACCTACATCAATGCAGAATACTTCCTAACTCTTTTTTACCCACAGGTTCAGACTGACACCTTAGACAGATGGCTATACTTTACTCTATGCACAGAACGGGGGGGGGGGGGGGGGGGGGGGGGTGGCAGGAATCACTTAAAATGGACTCAAATTTCTCCTACCCCCAAATCTGTGCTGCACTGAATTGTAATCACAAATTCAGGTCCATTGAAATCATTCTGTTTCGACCTGGGTATTCAGAATTGCACTGGATAAACCCTAATTGCCTAATTCTAATTCTCAATGTTTTCCCCTTTCTAGGTAGTCTTCATTTTTTAAAGAAATGAGACCTTTAATGGAAAATTATTGCTACAGGTACAAGTCTCCAATTTCTATTCTGTCTCTGCAGCTATTGTTTTAATTAGTTTGCCTGCTTGTATGCTGACCCTTTGTTGTGGCCTGCTCTGGGGCAAGGGTGCCTGCAGAGGGTTCTTCTGGAATGCAAGCAGTAATGAGCCATCTCAGTAACAAGAGCCCTGTATTGAGCCAGGAGCCAGAGCACCAGAGATGCCCCAAGGAGCAGACCTGCTCCTTCATTTCTGAAGCTGCCTTTCTAATTTGCATTTAAAGATAACTCCTGAAGAACAATTTCATCTGTGATTTTCTGAGCTGGGGAGTAAGGGAGTTTAGATGTTGAATATGTACAAATTATGTTAATACAATGGAGGTAAATGAAAGTCAAATACACTGTCACATAAAATATATAAGTTTTATCTAAATGCCTACTTTCTACCACAGGTTGTTTTTAATTTTTTTCTCCTTAGGTGAAATGTGATGGGATTTTTTAAAATTAAGTGAATCTTTATAATTCCTATTTGATTAAAGCTATCTGATCACTCTTCCTTTTCCTGTAACCTAGACTTCAGAAACCTTAGCGAGAGGATTAGTGGGTGTCTGGCCACTTCATACAATGGATTGAAACCAATCTAATTTAACACCTGTGTGCTCATCAATAAGTGTACTCAAGCACAAAAGTGAGCACAGTGTTGAGTGATTTTGACACTGACTGCATGACAACCACAGATTCTGTATCCAAACACTCACAGACAAGAAGCTAATTGCAGGAATGAAAGGCACACCACTAAAAGCATGAGTAATCGCTGCCAGGATCCAAAGATAACCTGCTCTCCTTTACTAGCAGCGTACTTCAGCATTTATGTCAAACCCGTCTCGGCCCAATCTGACCACCTTTTGTCTCTCTGACCAGTGAAAAATGGAAATGATTTTTCACCGCTGTGCCTGCAACTGTGAAGGATCTCTTCCAAGCGTGGAGATTTCATTCAGCAACTGAGTATAAAATAAATGCAAAAGCTGACATTTGTCATCACACTGCAGAAATGAAAGGCTAATTAATGAGATGTTTGAACACCTTCTCCCCAATCCACCTTTGGTACCAATGGAGACTACAGACACATTGCCTTTCCAAGTTGTGACACACACGTAACACTCTACCAGGGCCAATGATGGGTGTGTGTCACGATGCAGCCCTCCCATGCTGTGGTGACACTAAGGAATCACAATTATCCAATTGCAGTTCAAGGTAGTGATAATTAATAATGTACTTCCTGCAATATACAGCTTCAACCACTAAGGGAATATTAAAATTTTCCACTTGGTTGCCCCACTTGTGACCCCAACCAAGAAGCCTGCTGAACTGGAAGGCATCCTTCACCTGGGACTCACAGGTAAACTTGAGTTTGTCTCACCAAGCTCTTTGGGTCTTCTCTCGACAGTCACTTAGGCTAGTGAGCAATACCCATCTGACTTGAAGCTGGAATCCACCCAGGCCTGTTGAATCACTGATGTCTCATTTCAACCCTGATGAATCGATGTAGAATTGGGTATTCTTAAGTATCATACAAAGCAGGAAACATGAAACCATCTTTTTGAATTGTCTAGCTATGTGGACTAAACACTTTCACCTGCATAGGGTATTCCTGCTCGTGAAGTACTAGCAGTGACAGCAGGAAGACCTTCTAATTTCAAATCTATAGGTGACAATGTTGATCATGGAAATATACGTATAAAGTAGTTCTCCATAAATCAAGTCACTTCCTATGGCATTTTGCTCATTTCGTGGGACTGAACTTAAGATGGGAAAAATGAAGGCACTCCATTTTTAGAAAGGCTCCATCTCTGCTGTTTTTCTGCTAGGCCCCATTTACTCATGTTCTATATTTTGCATCTGAGTAAAACAAAGAAGCTATGTTCCAACTCCAAAGGGAAAACAATAAAGTTTATCATTCTCTGAGTTTCGTCCTAAGCCCCCCAAATACCTGATAACATCTAAGAAGAGTTGGATCCCAAACATGTTCCAGGATGTTAGCTTTGAACAAAACCTTGGCTGATGCTGGTATCAATATCCCCCTACCTTCGATGACTTGGGAAATGACACCTATTATTACTTGCCCCTTGCCTCTGATCGGACCCTAACCTGGATTCCTGAAGGAACATGTACTCTGACCCCCTTTCCAATATAAACCCCTACACCCCAAGTGACCAGGAGACTCATTTTCCTTTCTGAGTTTCCCAGATACTCTCTCTGCTATACTCTATTCCTTGCACTATTCAATAAACTCTGCTCTCACTTCCTCTGGGCTCAAGATGGATTTCCATCCTGTGTGAAGCCAAGGATCCTATTGGCTGGTCCTGCGGGACCCACTCTGGGTCCTTAGACCCAGCCTGTGTATGTACAAATGAAGGAAATTGTTTAGGAAATCTGAATTCTCATACATCGTGTATCCTTAAAGTATGTATGTGGGCTAGGAGTGAGGAGACACTGGAGTTTCCATCTTACTCCACAATGTGTGGAATCCAGTTGTCTGAGATGGGATGAGTGATATATGAGCTTTGATGAGCAATCATGGTGGCAGCCCTTTGGGCCAAGACCTCATCATACCCTTTCCTCCACTCATTTTTGCCAAGTCGCCCTACTAAATTATAAAAGTGGTACATCAAGTAACATCTCACTAAATCCCAGAAAAGTACAGCCATGAAGATGGAAAACTAAAATAAGAAAAACAAAATGAAATAACAGATTCTGAATGCAGCACTTCACTGATAAGAAAGCCCAGGAAGGTGACAGATGAACCCAGATCCATACAACCAGCCAGGGGCAGGAGCAAGAGAAGAATCTATTATCCTGGTGCCTGGCCAGGGTTTCTTTACACAGCTCACTGCACTGTAAGGAGGAGGTTAACACCAACTCTTATTCAAAATTAAATTCTACTAGATATTACGGATTTCTGGTGGGAATACTTCAGAAATGAAAAAGCATTTTCAATTTAAATTAAATTAAATATCCAATTATGTCACAGAGAACTATATAACTTCAAAGGAATCTGCTTTACTTTACCCTTTTATAAAAAGAAAAATTCACTTTTTCCTTTCTTTTTATAAATTAAGAGTTTTATGCAAAATGATTCATTTTTACCTCTGACTAAAATGCAGCCTCTTTTAGGTTTGGGGATTAGAATCCGAGGTCCAGGGACTCAGCGAAATTATATGGCATAGTTCCTGTATATACATATGTTGTTTTTTTTTTCTAGGAAAGGATTTTTAGCTTTTATCAGATTTTCAAATGGGTCTATGACTCTGCCCAAAGATTAATAACTTCTGTTCCAAAGAGGGCTGAGGTTTTGGCAAAAGTAAGGAATCCTTACTCCACAATCTTGTTTCTCTCAACAGCTCCTAAATCTCCTCAATTCACACTTACTTTTAAATTCATAAAGGAAATCCGTAAGACTTACAAAGAAAAGTAAACTCTAGCTCCCACTGGAAGGGGGATGGACAGCAACTGATTAATTCGGCAGTGATGCAAACTTAATATAAAACTTCATTTCAGGTAGCCTGAACTTCAGATGGGACATTATCAGCATAAAAACCATTTCTTTCTTCCCCCCCCCCGCCTTTCTCTCTCTCTCCTATTCCCCCCCACCCCAAAAAAGGCCCATATTTACTTGATTTAAATTTGCCTAGTAAGCTTTTTCTTCTGAATTCATGTGACTGGAACTGAAATTATTCCACCTGGGGAGAAGAGAAAGCTGAAAGCCAATTTCATATTGGTTTTCAAATACAAGAAGGGTACTCAGAGAGAGGATGATAGCCAAAGGAAATGGTCTTTGAACTAAAGTATGAAGAATCTGAGTTTGCTCCAAAGCTAAATTTCCTAACATAAAGAGTTTGTAACATTAAACCAAGAGAATGAGGGATCGTTTTTGGACAGTTTAAGAACCAGACAGATTCTTGAATGTCTGAGATGGCTTCGATGTGGCCCTGCCTCTACTCAGGAAGATGAAATTTACCACCAGTGGTCCTTCCCGGCCTATGACTCTAAGGGCATGACTGGCCTATCAGAACTTTGCAGTGGCCCAGCGAGTCCACAGTCCTCCCTCTAACAGGGGAGGGGGGCAGCAGCCAACTAAGATATCTCAGACTCACCATTTCTCGGCTAGCCACCACTGCCATGGTGCAACTGTAGGCCTGTTCCTGTCTGAGACTGGAAAAGGGCTCCAACAGAGAGGAGAGCACTGCTCCCTAATTCTAGCCCCCAATCCCACCAATCCCACGGAGGTCCTAAGTTTTCAAGAAAAAAAAAAAGTAGATCTCAGGTGCTGTTTAGCAGAAATTACCTGAATGCCAGATTTTTTTTTAAAATCCCTATTAGCTTTGCAGCACACTTTTTTCTTCTTTTGATGAACAGGTTAATAGTCCAGTTCTGCTTCCAAAACAACCATCTATAAGATTGGGCTGGCCTTTGCCTTCCCTTATGCTGGATAATCCTGCCCCAACTTAGAGTGGAGATTTCTACAGCCTTACAACTTCAGATTGGCCTCAAAAGTCTTTGTGTGGGTCCTAAAGGGGAGCCCCGGGGGACACTTAAAGGAGCTGGAAGGTTCAGCTTCTCCCACCACCCACCAGTCCTGTCCTCACAGACTCAGAGATGCTGAGTTGTTCAGGGATCCTGGAGAACATTTGATCAACCCTTAATCTGCAATGCATGCTCCCAAATGATCACCCTATTCCTGCCAGGGCTCCTCCAAGGGGAGGAACTCATTATCTGCAATCAGCCCATCCCAAAGCTGTCCTGCTGTCCTGCTCTAAATGAGTGAAAGAGCTCAGCTGAAACCTGCCTTCCCTCTTGTCCACGCATGTCCACTTCACACTAGTTTGGGAAATTTCATCCAAAGATCCAAATGCAGGACATTCACCTGGGTGGTAAAAGTTCAGACAGCTGTGGTGCACATTCCTTCAGAGCTTCAGGAACAGAATTCCTGGAAGCATAATAATCTGAAAAGTATGCCTGAATATACTTAACAAGTGAAGACTGTTCACAAAACTCTGATCCACAGGAAAATCTAAATAGGGTAGAAACATGTGTATTTGTGGGGGTACCTACTGGAAAGCTATAAACCCAACAGAAACCAGGAGAGGCTAATAAGCTCAATATGGGAAAAATAGCTCGACCACACTTGCACTGTAGTTATATTAATATTGCCAATGTCAAAATTACTTATTGGTTAATAAAAAAAAAACCCTCAAAGCCTCAATGAGAATAAAAGGAAAGTGGAAGTCGTTATTATTTCTTTCTCTCTGAGAGCACAAGACCCTGCGGCCCACACGACAAATAGAAATGCTGGACCTCATCAGAGAATGAGGGCATTCTCCTCCTCCTGGATGAAGCCACGGTGTCATGTGTCTGATGGCAGAGAAGGAAGAGCTGAGCAACGAGCACGACCAAGGTGGTTAAGAGGACTAACGAAACAGGGCTCTTCAACCAGAAGAGATGAATGTAGGCAGAGAATGAACATGCTTTAAGTCTGTTCAAAATCTGGAAGGGTATAAAAAGGGAATATTTTATTTTATTTTTATTTGTTAAGATTTATTTATTTATTTGAGAGAGCGAGAATGCGAGAGAGAGAGCACATGAGAGGGGGGAGGGTCGGAGGGAGAAGCAGGCTCCCTGCTCAGCAAGGAGCCTGATGTAGGACTCGATCCTGGGACTCCGGGATCATGACCTGAGCCGAAGGCAGTCGCTTAACCAACTGAGCCACCCAGGCGCCCCTTATTTTATTTTTTTAAAGACTTTATTTATTTATCTGACAGAGAGGGACACAGCGAGAGGGAACACAAGCAGGGGGAGTGGGAGAGGGAGAAGCAGGCTTCCCGTGCAGCAGGGAGCCCGATGTGGGGCTCAATCCCAGGACCCTGGGATCATGACCTGAGCTGAAGGCAAACGCTTAACGACTGAGCCACCCAGGCGCCCCAAAAAGGGAATATTTTAATAACAAATACATCTGTCTTCCCTACAAGTCTCTTCAAAGACAAGGACTGGGACGAAGTTATCCCTGTAGCACCCAGAGACCCTGAAGGGCCTTGTACACACTAGGTGTTCAACATACATTTAAACTGAATTAGATTGCATTTTCTCCAGGGAAAAGTCAGTGTCTGGAAACTAGCTCATTTTAGTAAGAGGTATTCTGTTAGAGGAGTCTTTGTTGGAAAAGAGTGAGATGGCTGGTAAGCTCAGAATAGCTATGCATCTAAGGCTGAGTGAGAATATTTAGATTCAGGGAGAAGTCTCCTAAGCCATGAAAAAGGGCCAGTCAGAGTCCACAGAGAGAAAAAAAACTCCTTTTTTTTTAGGTTCCTCTTTCCCTTTATTATATTCTTTACCTTTAAAAAAATCGCTCCCTAGTTTTACTATCTCTATATTAAACATTTTCTTTCCTGCCGCCAATCTACTATTTGAACTCCGAGTATCAGTTAAGAATTTGAATTCCATAAAGTACAAGCAATGTAGATAAGCAAACACCGCTCCGAATATCTTACAGTCTATATTGCTCGCTATCTCTGGTTTTCAAATACACTTCTTGCATAATCATGTGTCCTTAATTAAATATAAGTTTCTGGCCAATTTTTTTATAATGTAAAAACTCATGACAATGTCCTTGGGTTTATAGCCCATTACTGTTATAGCATGCTATTCACCCTCAGCTATTGCTTGACTGAAGTTAATAGAGGATTCTGAGTCTCATATTCATTGCTATAATGTCAGTTATAGAAATAAATATTGTGCTGTTTGCCTTTCCCTGCTGTTCCGCTGTCTCATTTCAGCCTCGAGGGCTGTCTAGCACACTTGGCCCTTGCGCCAGGACAGAAGACACAAGATGAGCCCTAACAGACACAGTGTCAATGTTTTCTTTCCCCTAACTGCAGCTATAATGACGCTCTGGCATGACTGTGCATGGGCGGCAATTAGAGATAGGGCACATCACAGAACAATTGTACTGGAAGGACATGAAGAAAGGCAATGATTTCTCTTTCCCAATATGTGGCAATTTTCAGATTTCAGAGGAATAACGGACACACTCTATGAAAGGATTTGATTTATGGCAACTGCCTTTCTTGTCCTGATTCCATTAAGGCCAGGTGTGCTGACCTTAAGCACAGGGCCAGGTGTTTTCTTCTTATTTAGTACTCCCTGGGCAACTATTATGTGTATCAGTTTTCTTTTATCTAGATCAATACTGTAAAAAAAAAAAATGTGTCTTTCAGTCACTGTATTTTATTTAAACAAAATATTTTTTTGGCATAACACATTTTTATAGTCAACCTAAGGTAACCTTAAGTCGCAGAGTTATTTTTTTGTTATTTTTTTTTAAATCCCACGTGCTCTTTTTAGCTTTTTTTTAAGATTTTATTTATTTATTTGAGAGAGAATGAGAGAGAGAGAGCACATGAGAGGGGGGAGGGTCAGAGGGAGAAGCAGACTCCCTGCTGAGCAGGGAGCCCGATGTGGGACTCGATCCTGGGACCCCAGGATCATGACCTGAGCCGAAGGCAGTCGTTTAACCAACTGAGCCATGCAGGCGCCCTCGCAGAGTTATTTTTTAATTACGTGAGTTGTTTCTGATTATAAAAGTAATTCATGCTCATTGTAAGAACAAATTGAAAAAGTAGAAACATTTTCATAATCTATAATGCCACCAATCAAAGTAAGTTCCGGTAATAGGCTGTTTATTTATAAAATCGGGATCATTCTCTATATACTGTTTTATATATTTATTTTTCTGTTAACATATCATAAAAACTTTCTCATGACATTAAGTTCTTTTCAAAATCATATTTTAATGTCACATAGGGCAGGGGGATCTTTTCCACTTCCTTGATGTGTTAAATGAAACTGTGATACACATTCCTGTAGACAATATTTTAAATTTCTTCACTCACACTCCAAATTGCATTTCAGAAAGTTAAGAATGTAGACTTCTATAAGGATAGTACGAGAATGTCTGCTCCCAATCCTCCACAGCTTTTAAATTTTTGCCAATTAGATGAGCAACATGTTAAGACTCTTGATATTTTCATTTGTGTCTTTATGTTTATTTTTCCATATGATTTTTTTTTTTTTGACAGCTGGATATCTTCTTTTTGTGAGCTATCTACTCAGGACCTTTGCCCATTTTCCTTTTAGAGTAAAGGTTTGTGGAGGTTTTTTAAATAATATTTAAGAGTCCTTTATGTTTTCAAGATAGTAACATACTGTAAATTTTCCTCAGTTTGTCATTTGCCTTTAAATCTGAGATTATGTTTTAAAAACTCTAATGAATAGAAACTTGTATCTGTGTGATTTCTCATCTGAACTTCAAAGTGTCCTTGAAAATTATACCATTTATAATAATCAGACGTATTTAATGTTCTGAACTTGTCCACTGACTGTTAACCACCTAAAATATAAAATCACTAAAACTTTTTGAAAAAGAGAACCTTTGACTGACAGCTATCAAAAGACTAAAAAAATGTCAGTAATTTCCATTGCTTTTTTGCTGCTCACAATGTCAGGACCCAGCAATGCCTCAAAGATACTAGCCCTACAATGCTCTTGCTCAAGCCATACGAGCCACACACAAGCGATCAAAGGCAATCTAGGACCAAACCACCATCCTTTGGGATTCAGCTTGGAGCTCTAAAGTGACCTAACCAGAGGAACATAAACATAACAGAAAAATGCAGTCCAGCCTGAGCAACCACACTCACTAAGTTACTACAATTTCTGAGTCTCATTCTGGCAATATTAACTACTGGCAATATTCCTTATGACTCTCCAGGTCTGATGTTCCAACTTCCCTCATACTGCGGGCCCAGGATATTAAATTTACTAGAAATTTGCATAAGACATTAAACATGGAGCATTTAACTCAAAATGAAACTGAAAACCAAGCAATCAAGTAGAAAGCTAAGATAAAAAATAATATAAGAAATCAAAAAGACACAAAAAATATTTCCTAATTAAAGAGAAGGGGAGGCTTTAACAATGGAGGAAACAGAACATTCCAGGCTTTAGGAACTCTGTTCACTCACCGACAGTTACTCAGGTTATTGCCACATACAGGTAGTCTCCCTGAGTGACAGGGCATAATCTTTGTCACAATGTGTACATATAATTCATGCAAGGACAAACCAGGTATACATGGGATAATCCGTAAGTCGTTAATAAAGACAAGAGCCTCAGCCCCTTTAAGAATTACTCGTGTGTCCATGGCTGACTAGAAACCAACCATAAGAGATCTAAAATATGTTAGATGAAATCTAAGTTCTGCTTAATCAGAAGAGCCTCATACAAGTGTGAGATTAATCCAGTTTTCCTTGAACAGGACCGTCTCATCAAGCCAACAGTCACCATCTATCCCAATGGCAGAGGAAACAGAACTGAATGGGGCCTACTCTTCATCTGACCCATTTCCTCCACTCTCCAAAATGGTTTAGAAATTTTCAAAATTAATATAAAGGATGATTTCCATATATCTTGATTATCTTTGTTTTTTCCTTAATCCAAGATGATACAACTCATTTTTTGGTGGATCACTTGTGAATTATTCTTAAATGTCTTTGTTAATACTATTACTGTTCCTGTTATTAATATATCCTGAAACAACATCAAATACTTAAAATCCCTGCTAACAAGGCAGAGACTTGACCTTGAGGTCTGGAGTTTGCCATCTGATGGGGCGGGGGGGGGGGGGGGGGGGGGGGGGAGGCTGAAAGAGCAACAGAACCAGTGTCTTTTTATCCATTGACTTCAGAAGCGCCAGAAGGCAAAAACATAATTATCTGGACAATTCAGGTGAGAAAAACTCACCTTTCTCTGAATTCTTTGCATAAAGGCAGCATTAATGGACTGACTTACTCAGGTAATTGTTCTGCACTGGTCTGTGTTTAATTAAAATAAGAAAGGAAATAACGCTGCCAGGCAAGCACTTTCCAAAAGGTTTAGAGTACTGAGCACTCCAAAGGTTTTGCAATAGGACTACATGGCTCCAGAAAGTGCCAGGAGAGCAGAAAAATTCATCTAAACAACAATAGTTTTAATTTCACTAGTTTCAGAAGAAATCCACGTCACAAAGCTTATAAAAACACTGGTTTTCAAGCATGAGAGAGAAACGTTCTTTCCCCTTTTACATAAAATAAAATGTAAAAGCATTTTCCTCCCAGTTTGTCAAGAGTAAGCTTTGTTTTTGCATTTTTGTTTGTCTTTTATTTTTAAATTTTACAATGTAGCATAAATTGCCTCTAATATTTCAAATGTCAGGCTTCAAGTGCTAAGGTGATGTGACAAGAGGTGAAATAGTGTGGAGAGTGAACAAATGTTCAATGTAACTAAGATTGATACATAGGTATCAATCACTTCAACTAAACAGTTCATCGATTTCTGTGTATGAAAGAAATCTATGAAGCTTTTAAATTCAGACCTGAGCAGAAAATTTTAATAATGGAAGATTCTCCTCACTCAGCTTCCATATTCAGTTTCATCCAAAGTCCTTATTTTAGTATGCTATGAATATCTACAGAAATTAAATAGGCCCCTTCTGTGAAGGCCTGGGTTTAGCATGAAGATTGTTTATGAAATAATCTGAAAGATTATCTAAATGTGTTTTTGCTTTATTTTGGTAACCTAAATGATCATAAATACGCTATAGCCCTATGGATGGAAAAGTAACTGAATAGAAATGGAAAGAGGTATGTTAATAAATCTACAGAATTAAAAACAAAATAGTACGTTAATACCATCTGTTCCAGTTCTGTATCGTCCAACTCTGCCACCCCCCACCCCATCAGAAGGACCTAGTTAATTCACTTGAACTGCTTGCTGCCTGAGATTCTTGCCAGAACACTCACCAGCCCCCTCATTTGTTGGGTGGTTTTATAGGTCTCTGGTGCTTAGCAGAGGTAGGACAGCTTGCAAGGCAGTAGGAGGACAGATAAAACCACCCTGCTGTGCAGATTTAGTCCATTTGCACTGGCTCTCATACAGAAAACAAATTGCAACCTCTCACAAAGGGGCCCTTTTCTGCACTAGCAACCCTGAAAAATGCAGGCAAAAATGAGTAAATCAGGCAACTTCACATCAGGAGGAAAAAAAAAATGGCTACCACTCCAACAGCTGCTCTCATAATTAAGAACAGATTTCATCACTAAACTCTTGCTGGTTATGTCTGCAGCAAAACAAATACACAGATGTAAGGCATTTACATACTGGATATTTCGTACTGGGTAACCAAACCAAGCTGACCTTTTTTGCTTTAAGATATTCTCTTAAAAATATCATCTAGTCAATGATAAAGTATAAGGCAACATCCAAACCTTAAGTACAACTATATTTCCGTCATCATCTTGCAACTAAATTTATTTTGGCATTCTACCAGATTCACTTTCTTTTTACATATTCAAAATTGCAATGCACTGCCATGGACATGACCTCTCTCAAATAATGAAAATGCACTACCAGTTTCTTTTACTCGTAAAATTTGCTAAATTTATTGCGGCCTCATTTATCCATGTTTTAAAAGATTGCATGGCACATGCAGTAAAAGGAATAGCATTTGACCTCTTTAAAGGTAAATTGGTGTGCCATTAAATCAGAGAAATAAAAGTAATGAAATGATAAAATTATAATAAAAACAGATAGGTAAGGACAAATTAATGGAATGCCACTCCACTACAATGAGAAAGGAGACTACAGTTCCCACAATGCTGACGAATCTCATGTACAAAGTACTGAACAAAAGAAGCCACTAAAGTACGAAAATAGGCAAAAGTACTTTTGCTGTTCGAAGTCAGGATAGTGGTCCCCCTTGGGTAGGTAGGGTAGTTACTGGGAAGGGGCACAAGAGGGCTTCTGGGGAACAAAGTAATGCGCCATTTCTTAATGTGGGTGCCAGTTACACCAGATGTGTTCAATTTGTAAAAATGCCTCAAGCTGTATTCTCAGTATCATTTTTCTACATATAAATTGTACTTCCACAAGAAGATAAAATAAAGTAAAATGAAATAAAGTAAAAGAGGTAAGCAAGGCATGCACTGAACTTCACGATGTTCAATGTCAACAATAAGTAACTGTTCACCCATGTTAGTCCCAACCTCTTCACGTGACCCACTCCACGCAGTGTTCTCAAGCTTCCTGACACTGTTACAATAGCGTCGTTCTTAACAATATTTATCAAGCCATACGTTTTACTTTTTGAACGACTAAATTGGCCAAATGTTTAAGCTTAAATTAATAGCACAATGTTCTAGGATAGTCTCTTGTCTAATACATTAAACTGATTATCCTCCCAAAAGGTATGAATGTTAAATAAATTTTTGTGTATTTCATTACCAGTGCTATAATTTAAAGCAACCAAGCAGTTCTAAACATGCAATTTTCAGTAAAAAGTGGTTCTAAGAGCATCTCTGAAATGACATATTATTACACTGCTTTACCCAAGGAACAATAACCCTTATAGGAATCCACAGATGTAAATAAACTAATTCAAAGTAGAACATGCAAGATAACGCCTACTCAAGTTGACATATTTTCTAAGAGCCTGCATATTTAAAATTAGACTTAAAACACTACCCCCACCAAAATATCTAATGCATATAGTTCAGGAATGTATAACTGGTAGATTAAATAGTGGTGGTGTTTTCATTCAGAATTGCAAATTTCAGAATTTACAGATGCAAGTTAATCTGTAAACAAGCATTAACGCCTCAGAGTACCTGGAGAAGTAAACTTACTAAACAAGTTGTGGTTGATGATGAGGGTGGTGTTTTCTACACTTTCATCTGAGCTAGCGCTTTGAACAAAATGGTGGCTGAGTTACAAATATGATCACATGCCCTTTACTTAAAGTGGCTTCACAGCTGCAGTTCTCAAACAGTGGCCATCAATGCATGAACCAGGGGTCAAAGTCATAAAGACACTTTCTTAGCCTAAGAGGAGGGTCTCTCTGACCCCTTCTGCATGTTTGTTCATCTAGTTCAACACTGTTGCAAAGGCCGAATTCTCTTCTGATAGCTTGATCCTACACAATAATTAATGTTAAACCATACCTAAAAGAAAGGGATATGGAAATCATTATCCACAGTTTTTGCGTTAATCGATTTGGGGTTCACCTTTCTAAGTGAGAGCCCTAGAGAACTTGTATGTAGCACAATGGAACTCTCCACAAGCTGGTGTCTGCCGAATAGCTGAGGTAACATCAGGTTTCACTTTCCCGTGCAATGCTTCCGCAAACGGCTGACTTGGAGTTGGCGCGCTCAGTTAGTGTTCCTTTAGATTCATCCACACACCCTCTCAGACTGTCATCCTGAGATCTAGCTTGCGACCCAGGACCACGCAGGCTCATTAAATTTTTATTTATGGAGTACTCAATGTTACTTGAACTTTTGCTTATGCCAAACTATGAGCATTTACTTGTTTTAAAGAACTCCTTTGTAATCTTAATTTAAGGAAACTAGATCTGTATCCTTAACGAAATTATGATTTCAAATTCCTATTCACTCTTGGAGTGTGGACACTTCTCTACTGATCACCAGCCACCCCAAATGAAGCTTTTATTCATGAGCTTACTCCTGCACTACCCATGCCTTTTAAAAATGTATTCTGTTCTGTAAGAATTGAATGTCCAGCCAGATTCTGACAGTATGTGAGATGTAAAGTATATTATTCTCTCAGTCTTTAGGCTAGGATAATGCTTGCTTATAAAACATTATGAATCCTTTGTTAAAAGGAATGGCTATGTGATTTTTTAAAGCTTTTTTCTTTAATTGGACATTAATTTATGAAGCATCTGCATGTTAAGCACTGTACTCAATGCCAAGGATGTAACGACAAGTAAGACAGGGCACTAGCCTGACTAGGAGCTCACAGAGTAGTGAACGAGAACTCTGTGAACCTAGTGAAAACATAATGGGATGGAGGGATGGATGGATGGAGGCAAGGAGTTCTGTGAAGAAACACAGAAAGCTAGTCATTCCACAAGGAGCAGAGGCTTCACAGAGGCGACTATAGAGAGTTTCAGTGACAGTTGCCTTGATGGGGGTGAGTGGATGCAGATGTCTGGAATGGAAAAACCGATGGTAAAAGCATGAAGGCAGGAAAGCGCATGGTGTGTTGGGAAGTTGGCGGGTGGGAACACAGCCGTCAAGTTCAGGGTAGCTAAAGCGTAGTAGTATACCTGGCTCAGTGTCATGAGGTTAAAGCTAGAGGGGTGAGTTGATGTAAGATCGTGAAGGCTGTATGCTAGGTCTAAGTATTAGATTTTTTATCTCTAGGTGAGTATTTTCTAGCATATGTTTCTCAGAATACTAATTCCCTGAGTGCTTTGCAAAAAAAACCCCAAAAAAACAAAATGCTTTTTTAATAAGTAAGTTTAGAAAATGCTGCATCCTATAGTGTCCTTTCAGAGAGTCATAATACACATTTGGTATAACAGGGTTGAGAAATATGGCAGTAAAAACCATCTTAACTTGAACACCATTTTCATATAACTGTTGACACCCCTCAAAACTAATGTTCTATAGAATATACATGGGGGGTACTAAATGCTGCTCTAGGAAAGTAGGGGAACAAAGAAACTGTTGGAGCAAGAATGTAACATGATCAGATTTATTTGTTCCTTTCCATTTCTTCTTCATTAGAAAAATATTTTTTTAGCAGTTATGTCTGGTAATGATGTGGATGTTGCACTAAATTTGAAAGAGATTAATGGCAAAACACCAAGAGGTGACAAAACACAGGGATGAGGGACTCCAGACAAGAGGCTATCTCAGATTAAAAGTAATTCATGATAGAATAAAGGTGGAATGATGGAAACATAGCAAATGAGAATGACTTCAAAGGTTCTAGCCTAGAGACCCACTGGAAGGCGCTCCTTTAGCCAAGACATAGAATTTCAAAGAAGTCTGCTCTGCAGAAAGGCAGTATGATCAGTGCTGGTCATTTGAAGTATGGGGTGCCTGCAAAAACATCTATAGGGGCATACTGAGAAAGCAGTTAGACAATGAGCACAGCATAACGTATAGAGAAGTTGAATCACTATTATGTTGTATAATACCTGAAAATAAGGCAACATTGTGGGTCAACTATACTCAAATTAAAAAAAATTTTAAAAGAAAAAAGAAAAAGCCGTTAGAATTATGGCTTTCAGCTTAAAGTAAGGCCAGGACCAGAGTTACATATTGTAATCATACAGATGGTATATGAAGTCATTGGAATGGATAAAGCATCCCCCTCCCAACTCTGGGGAAAATGCATAGGGCAAAAAGAGTAAGGAATCCAGAATACCAACATTTCAATGTGTAAAATACAAAATTAATTGATATGTGACATTTTTTATACTATAATCTTAAGGGTTTTTTTAATTGTAATTTAGTGTAATCTTAAGGTTTTATTGTAATGTAAAAGGTTCTGTTTTACATTATCCAGAAACAGAATATAGTGCTGAGCCTGACACTGTTTTATGTTATTACTTTGGTCACTGGTACATCATGTAAAGGAATCAAAATATGTTTGGAACAGAGTCTAATTAAATACACCTGAAGTCCAGAGCAATTCAGAGAATTGACCAAAGTCTTGCAGCTAGTTGGTCCTGTTTGCAACTAGCCCACTATTTAAAAAATTAGTTCAAAATCCAACGTTCTCTTTCATTTTACTTGTTTCTAAGGCATGTAAAAATGCAAATGAAATCAAATAATTCAATTGAATAAGATCATTAACAGATATTAGAAAAGCATTTCGCAACTTTCACAAGTTCTCTTTTTAATCTTAATTGCTATGATATAAGACCGTTAACAATATTAGCTATTTTTTTCTTGATGTGGTTGAATTGTGTTTCATTGGAAGGAACATCGTGGAATTAGCCTGTATTCTTGGAAGGGTGGTCAAGAAAAGACCATATTAACAATGGTCTTATCATCCCACATAGCCAATCAACAAAAGTTACTAAGTGCCTAACATGAGTGAAGCACATCCTTACTCATTTGAGAGTCACCAGAGAAAGGAAGAGTGAGGAGTGCAGCCATAACTGAAGTCAAGGAAGACTCCAGCACCCACCACTTAATTGCACATAATGATTTCAATTGACTGGCATGAAGTTCTTAAACACTCAAATATAGAATCCTTTAAAATCTGTGTTAGATTTAACAGAATTTACATTTTTCTTCAGTGTGGGGGGGCGGGGGGAGAATAAAACCATCAAGAATTACAGAACATTGTTGCACAACAACATGAATATACTCACACTCCGTATACTTCACCCTGAACCGTATACTTAAAAAATGGTTAAGATGGTAAATTTTTTTGTGTTTTTCTTCACAGTTAAAGATTTTAAAGGCATTATGAAATTAAATTACCTTAACATACTTTTGTCCACAAAATGTTCTATATCCTACAAGGAATAGGGAGCTGGCCACCATTTGCTAATGGTGATAAAGAGGTGGAACTGAATCTTCAGGTTAATTAACCAGGCAATGCGACTCAGGGCTTGTTAAAGAGATGTTGACAAGATAAACATTCAAAAGCTAGAAAAACTAGTAACAAAGTGAAACAGTTAAACAGGAAAGTAGCACTAGGATTTGGAAGAGTATGAGAGACTTGTGAAAAGAGTAATCAACCAGATATGATGGTAGGGATAAAGAAAGAGAGTCAAAGATGATTCTGGACATCAAGTTCCAGTAATAACATGATACATGTTATTACAGTTAACCTGAGTTTAAACCATTAAAATGAAAATACCCAGAAAGCATTTGGTAAAAAAAAAACTACAGCCTGGATGCTCTTTAATCTTTAACCACCAAGGTCCAGTGATACCAAATCTGAGATACATGCTAGTAAATCTGAACCAAGAATTCAGATGAAGCCCAACCAACCAGTTCAGCCATCAGGTTTTGTCCCAGCGAGGTTACACTACTCACCTATCCCTGTGCCTTCTTCACTTGAAGTTCACCTAGGAAGGTGAAGGGGCTAACAAGAAAAGTAAAAATCATTTCACTTCCAATTTGATGGAACTAAAGAACTTCTGGAGAGTGAAACAGTCTCTTCTAAAAATTTGCTGTGCTCTAGGAAATAGAATAGAACTGAGAAAAATTAAACCCTTTATAGACTTTATGCCTTTAGGCAATCTGACGACTGTTGATCTTCCTTTCCTTTTGGATCTCAGTACTGCAGGCAATTCAGAAACTCTCCTGCTCTGATCTGTACAAAAGGTCATCTGGTGTTTCCAGATCAATCTCTGTGGTGTTCCAGTTGCTAAAACAGCAGATTAAATTAGCATCCACAAGAACTGCAAGTCTCTCCTCTCCACACCAATACTTGGGGGAAAAACAGGTGATTC